>NW_027207529.1:5000-269640 GCF_963455315.2 Globicephala melas | reverse complement strand
AGGGGACAGGGTCGGTTTAGGGTCCAGGTGAGGGTACGACAACGCTTTAGTGGGAGCGTACGTCGGAGGGCGCGGGTTAGTGTCAGTGTACGGGTTAGGATTAGGGGACGGGTGAGGGTCAGGCTTCGGGGAAGGGTTAGGGTTAGGGTTCGGGCTAGGGTTAGGGTTAGGGGACGGGGACGGTTTAGGGTCCAGGTGAGGGTACGACAACCCTTTAGGGGGAGCGTACGTGTGAGGGCGCGGGTTAGTGTCAGCGTACGGGTTAGGATTAGGGGACGGGTGAGGGTCAGGCTTCGGGGAAGGGTTAGGGTTAGGGTTCGGGCTAGGGTTAGGGTTAGGGGACGGGGACGGTTTAGGTTCCAGGTGAGGGTACGACAACGCTTTAGGGGGAGCGTACGTGTGAGGGCGCGGGTTAGTGTCAGCGTACGGGTTAGGATTAGGGGACAGGTGAGGGTCAGGCTTCGGGGAAGTGTTAGGGTTAGGGTTCGGGCTAGGGTTAGGGTGAGGGGACGGGGACGGTTTAGGGTCCAGGTGAGGGTACGACAACGCTTTAGGGGGAGCGTACGTGTGAGGGCGTGGGTTAGTGTCAGCGTACGGGTTAGGATTAGGGGACGGGTGAGGGTCAGGCTTCGGGGAAGGGTTAGGGTTAGGGTTCGGGCTAGGGTTAGGGTTAGGGGACGGGGACGGTTTAGGGTCCAGGTGAGGGTACGACAACGCTTTAGGGGGAGCGTACGTGTGAGGGCGCGGGTTAGTGTCAGCGTACGGGTTAGGATTAGCGGACGAGTGAGTGTCAGGCTTCGGGGAAGGGTTACTGTTAGGGTTCGGTCTAGGGTTAGGGTTAGGGGACGGGGACGGTTTAGGGTCCAGGTGAGGGTACGACAACGCTTTAGGGGGAGCGTACGTGTGAGGGTGCGGGTTAGTGCCAGCGTACGGTTTAGGATTAGGGGACGGGTGAGGGTCAGGCTTCGGGGAAGTGTTAGGGTTAGGGTTCGGGCTAGGGTTAGGGTTAGGGGACGGGGACGGTTTAGGGACCAGGTGAGGGTACGACAACGCTTTAGGGGGAGCGTACGTGTGAGGGCGCGGGTTAGTGTCAGCGTACGGGTTAGGATTAGGGGACGGGTGATGGTCAGGCTACGGGGAAGGGTTAGGGTTAGGGTTCGGGCTAGGGTTAGGGTTAGGGGACGGGGACGGTTTAGGGTCCAGGTGAGGGTACGACAACGCTTTAGGGGGAGCGTACGTGTGAGGGCGCGGGTTAGTGTCAGCGTACGGGTTAGGATTAGGGGACGGGTGAGTGTCAGTCTTCGGGGAAGGGTTAGGGTTAGGGTTCGGGCTAGGGTTAGGGTTAGGGGACAGGGACGGTTTAGGGTCCAGGTGAGGGTACGACAACGCTTTAGGGGGAGCGTACGTGTGAGGGCGCGGGTTAGTGTCAGCGTACGGGTTAGGATTAGGGGACGTGTGAGGGTCAGGCTTCGGGGAAGGGTTAGGGTTCGGGCTAGGGTTAGGGTTAGGGGACGGGGACGGTGTAGGGTCCAGGTGAGGGTACGACAACGCTTTAGGGGGAGCGTACGTGTGAGGGCGCGGGTTAGTGTCAGCGTACGGGTTAGGATTAGGGGACGGGTGAGGGTCAGGCTTCGGGGAAGGGATAGGGTTAGGGTTCGGGTTAGGGTTAGGGGACGGGGACGGTTTAGGGTCCAGGTGAGGGTACGACAACGCTTTAGGGGGAGCGTACGTGTGAGGCCACGGGTTAGTGTCAGCATACGCGTTAGGATTACGGGACGGTTGTTGGTCACGCTTCGGGGAAGGGTTAGGGTTATGGTTCGGGCTAGGGTTAGGGTTAGGGGACGGGGACGGTTTAGGGTCCAGGTGAGGGTACGACAACGCTTTAGGGGGAGCGTACGTGTGAGGGCGCGGGTTAGTGTCAGCGTAAGGGTTAGGATTAGGGGACGGGTGAGGGTCAGGCTTCTGAGAAATGTTAGGGTTAGGGTTCGGGCTAGGGTTAGGGTTAGGGGACGGGGACGGTTTAGGTTCCAGGTGAGGGTACGACAACGCTTTAGGGGGAGCGTACGTGTGAGGGCGCGGGTTAGTGTCAGCGTACGGGTTAGGATTAGGGGACAGGTGAGGGTCAGGCTTCGGGGAAGTGTTAGGGTTAGGGTTCGGGCTAGGGTTAGGGTTAGGGGACGGGGACGGTTTAGGGTCCAGGTGAGGGTACGACAACGCTTTAGGGGGAGCGTACGTGTGAGGACGCGGGTTAGTGTCAGCGTACGGGTTAGGATTAGGGGACGTGTGAGGGTCAGGCTTCGGGGAAGGGTTAGGGTTAGGGTTCGGGCTAGGGTTAGGGTTAGGGGACGGGGACGGTTTAGGGTCCAGGTGAGGGTACGACAACGCTTTAGGGGGAGCGTACGTGTGAGGGCGTGGGTTAGTGTCAGCGTACGGGTTAGGATTAGGGGACGGGTGAGGGTCAGGCTTCGGGGAAGGGTTAGGGTTCGGGCTAGGGTTAGGGTTAGGGGACGGGGACGGTGTAGGGTCCAGGTGAGGGTACGACAACGCTTTAGGGGGAGCGTACGTGTGAGGGCGCGGGTTAGTGTCAGCGTACGGGTTAGGATTAGGGGACGGGTGAGGGTCAGGCTTCGGGGAAGGGATAGGGTTATGGTTCGGGTTAGGGTTAGGGGACGGGGACGGTTTAGGGTCCAGGTGAGGGTACGACAACGCTTTAGGGGGAGCGTACGTGTGAGGGCACGGGTTAGTGTCAGCATACGCGTTAGGATTAGGGGACGGTTGTTGGTCACGCTTCGGGGAAGGGTTAGGGTTATGGTTCGGGCTAGGGTTAGGGTTAGGGGACGGGGACGGTTTAGGGTCCAGGTGAGGGTACGACAACGCTTTAGGGGGAGCGTACGTGTGAGGGCGCGGGTTAGTGTCAGCGTACGGGTTAGGATTAGGGGACGGGTGAGGGTCAGGCTTCTGAGAAGGGTTAGGGTTAGGTTTCGGGCTAGGGTTAGGGTTAGGGGACGGGGACGGTTTAGGGTCCAGGTGAGGGCACGACAACATTTTAGGGGGAGCGTACGAGTGAGGGCGCGGGTTAGTGTCAGCGTACGGGTTAGGATTAGGGGACGGGTGAGGGTTAGGTTTCGGGGAAGGGTTAGGGTTAGGGTTCGGGCTAAGGTGAGGGTTAGGGGACAGGGTCGGTTTAGGGTCCAGGTGAGGGTACGACAACGCTTTAGTGGGAGCGTACGTCGGAGGGCGCGTGTTAGTGTCAGTGTACGGGTTAGGATTAGGGGACGGGTGAGGGTCAGGCTTCGGGGAAGGGTTAGGGTTAGGGTTCGGGCTAGGGTTAGGGTTAGGGGACGGGGACGGTTTAGGGTCCAGGTGAGGGTACGACAACCCTTTAGGGGGAGGGTACGTGTGAGGACGCGGGTTAGTGTCAGCGTACGGGTTAGGATTACGGGACGGGTGAGGGTCAGGTTTCGGAGAAGGGTTAGGGTTAGGGTTCGGGCTAGGGTTAGGGTTAGTGGACGGGGACGGTTTAGGGTCCAGGTGAGGGTACGACAACGCTTTAGGGGGAGGGTACGTGTGAGGACGCGGGTTAGTGTCAGTGTACGGGTTAGGATTAGGGGACGGGTGAGGGTCAGGCTTCGGGGAAGGGTTAGGGTTAGGGTTCGGGCTAGGGTTAGGGTTAGGGGACGGGGACGGTTTAGGGACCAGGTGAGGGTACGACAACGCTTTAGGGGGAGCGTACGTGTGAGGGCGCGGGTTAGTGTCAGCGTACGGGTTAGGATTAGGGGACAGGTGAGGGTCAGGCTTCGGGGAAGTGTTAGGGTTAGGGTTCGGGCTAGGGTTAGGGTTAGGGGACGGGGACGGTTTAGGGTCCAGGTGAGGGTACGACAACGCTTTAGGGGGAGCGTACGTGTGAGGGCGTGGGTTAGTGTCAGCGTACGGGTTAGGATTAGGGGACGGGTGAGGGTCAGGCTTCGGGGAAGGGTTAGGGCTAGGGTTCGGGCTAGGGTTAGGGTTAGGTGACGGGGACGGTTTAGGGACCAGGTGAGGGTACGACAACGCTTTACGGGGAGCGTACGTGTGAGGGCGCGGGTTAGTGTCAGCGTACGGGTTAGTATTAGGGGACGGGTGAGGGTCAGGCTTCGGGGAAGGGTTAGGGTTCGGGCTAGGGTTAGGGTTAGGGGACGGGGACGGTGTAGGGTCCAGGTGAGGGTACGACAACGCTTTAGGGGGAGCGTACGTGTGAGGGCGCGGGTTAGTGTCAGCGTACGGGTTAGGATTAGGGGACGGGTGAGGGTCAGGCTTCGGGGAAGGGATAGGGTTAGGGTTCGGGTTAGGGTTAGGGGACGGGGACGGTTTAGGGTCCAGGTGAGGGTACGACAACGCTTTAGGGGGAGCGTACGTGTGAGGCCACGGGTTAGTGTCAGCATACGCGTTAGGATTAGGGGACGGTTGTTGGTCACGCTTCGGGGAAGGGTTAGGGTTATGGTTCGGGCTAGGGTTAGGGTTAGGGGACGGGGACGGTTTAGGGTCCAGGTGAGGGTACGACAACGCTTTAGGGGGAGCGTACGTGTGAGGGCGCGGGTTAGTGTCAGCGTACGGGTTAGGATTAGGGGACGGGTGAGGGTCAGGCTTCTGAGAAGCGTTAGGGTTAGGGTTCGGGCTAGGGTTAGGGTTAGGGGACGGGGACGGTTTAGGGTCCAGGTGAGGGCACGACAACGCTTTAGGGGGAGCGTACGAGTGAGGGCGCGGGTTAGTGTCAGCGTACGGGTTAGGATTAGGGGACGTGTGAGGGTTAGGTTTCGGGGAAGGGTTAGGGTTAGGGTTCGGGCTAAGGTGAGTGTTAGGGGACAGGGTCGGTTTAGGGTCCAGGTGAGGGTACGACAACGCTTTAGTGGGAGCGTACGTCGGAGGGCGCGGGTTAGTGTCAGTGTACGGGTTAGGATTAGGGGACGGGTGAGGGTCAGGCTTCGGGGAAGGGTTAGGGTTAGGGTTCGGGCTAGGGTTAGGGTTAGGGGACGGGGACGGTTTAGGGTCCAGGTGAGGGTACGACAACCCTTTAGGGGGAGGGTACGTGTGAGGACGCGGGTTAGTGTCAGCGTACGGGTTAGGATTAGGGGACGGGTGAGGGTCAGGTTTCGGGGAAGGGTTAGGGTTAGGGTTCGGGCTAGGGTTAGGGTTAGGGGATGGGGACGGTTTAGGGTCCAGGTGAGGGTACGACAACACTTTAGGGGGAGCGTACGTGTGAGGGCGCGGGTTAGTGTCAGCGTACGGGTTAGGATTAGGGGACAGTTGAGGGTCAGGCTTCGGGGAAGGGTTAGGGTTAGGGTTCGGGCTAGGGTTAGGGTTAGGGGACGGGGACGGTTTAGGGTCCAGGTGAGGGTACGACAACGCTTTAGGGGGAGCGTACGTGTGAGGGCGTGGGTTAGTGTCAGCGTACGTGTTAGGATTAGGGGACGGGTGAGGGTCAGGCTTCGGGGAAGGGTTAGGGTTAGGGTTCGGGCTAGGGTTAGGGTTAGGGGACGGGGACGGTTTAGGGTCCAGGTGAGGGTAAGACAACGCTTTAGGGGGAGCGTACGTGTGAGGGCGCGGGTTAGTGTCAGCGTACGGGTTAGGATTAGGGGACGGGTGAGGGTCAGGCTTCGGGGAAGGGTTAGGGTTAGGGTTCGGGCTAGGGTTAGGGTTAGGGGACGGGGACGGTTTAGGGTCCAGGTGAGGGTACGACAACGCTTTAGGGGGAGCGTACGTGTGAGGGCGTGGGTTAGTGTCAGCGTACGGGTTAGGATTAGGAGACGGGTGAGGGTCAGGCTTCGGGGAAGGGTTAGGGTTAGGGTTCGGGCTAGGGTTAGGGTTAGGGGACGGGGACGGTTTAGGGTCCAGGTGAGGGTACGACAACGCTTTAGGGGGAGCGTACGTGTGAGGGCGCGGGTTAGTGTCAGCGTACGGGTTAGGATTAGCGGAAGGGTGAGGGTCAGGCTTCGGGGAAGGGTTAGGGTTAGGGTTCGGTCTAGGGTTAGGGTTAGGGGACGGGGACGGTTTAGGGTCCAGGTGAGGGTACGACAACGCTTTAGGGGGAGCGTACGTGTGAGGGTGCGGGTTAGTGCCAGCGTACGGTTTAGGATTAGGGGACGGGTGAGGGTCAGGCTTCGGGGAAGGGTTAGGGTTAGGGTTCGGGCTAGGGTTAGGGTTAGGGGACGGGGACGGTTTAGGGACCAGGTGAGGGTACGACAACGCTTTAGGGGGAGCGTACGTGTGAGGGCGCGGGTTAGTGTCAGCGTACGGGTTAGGATTAGGGGACGGGTGATGGTCAGGCTACGGGGAAGGGTTAGGGTTAGGGTTCGGGCTAGGGTTAGGGTTAGGGGACGGGGACGGTTTAGGGTCCAGGTGAGGGTACGACAACGCTTTAGGGGGAGCGTACGTGTGAGGGCGCGGGTTAGTGTCAGCGTACGGGTTAGGATTAGGGGACGGGTGAGTGTCAGTCTTCGGGGAAGGGTTAGGGTTAGGGTTCGGGCTAGGGTTAGGGTTAGGGGACAGGGACGGTTTAGGGTCCAGGTGAGGGTACGACAACGCTTTAGGGGGAGCGTACGTGTGAGGGCGCGGGTTAGTGTCAGCGTACGGGTTAGGATTAGGGGACGTGTGAGGGTCAGGCTTCGGGGAAGGGTTAGGGTTCGGGCTAGGGTTAGGGTTAGGGGACGGGGACGGTGTAGGGTCCAGGTGAGGGTACGACAACGCTTTAGGGGGAGCGTACGTGTGAGGGCGCGGGTTAGTGTCAGCGTATGGGTTAGGATTAGGGGACGGGTGAGGGTCAGGCTTCGGGGAAGGGATAGGGTTAGGGTTCGGGTTAGGGTTAGGGGACGGGGACGGTTTAGGGTCCAGGTGAGGGTACGACAACGCTTTAGGGGGAGCGTACGTGTGAGGGCGCGGGTTAGTGTCAGCGTAAGGGTTAGGATTAGGGGACGGGTGAGGGTCAGGCTTCTGAGAAATGTTAGGGTTAGGGTTCGGGCTAGGGTTAGGGTTAGGGGACGGGGACGGTTTAGGTTCCAGGTGAGGGTACGACAACGCTTTAGGGGGAGCGTACGTGTGAGGGCGCGGGTTAGTGTCAGCGTACGGGTTAGGATTAGGGGACAGGTGAGGGTCAGGCTTCGGGGAAGTGTTAGGGTTAGGGTTCGGGCTAGGGTTAGGGTTAGGGGACGAGGACGGTTTAGGGTCCAGGTGAGGGTACGACAACGCTTTAGGGGGAGCGTACGTGTGAGGACGCGGGTTAGTGTCAGCGTACGGGTTAGGATTAGGGGACGTGTGAGGGTCAGGCTTCGGGGAAGGGTTAGGGTTAGGGTTCGGGCTAGGGTTAGGGTTAGGGGACGGGGACGGTTTAGGGTCCAGGTGAGGGTAAGACAACGCTTTAGGGGGAGCGTACGTGTGAGGGCGCGGGTTAGTGTCAGCGTACGGGTTAGGATTAGGGGACGGGTGAGGGTCAGGCTTCGGGGAAGGGTTAGGGTTCGGGCTAGGGTTAGGGTTAGGGGACGGGGACGGTGTAGGGTCCAGGTGAGGGTACGACAACGCTTTAGGGGGAGCGTACGTGTGAGGGCGCGGGTTAGTGTCAGCGTACGGGTTAGGATTAGGGGACGGGTGAGGGTCAGGCTTCGGGGAAGGGATAGGGTTATGGTTCGGGTTAGGGTTAGGGGACGGGGACGGTTTAGGGTCCAGGTGAGGGTACGACAACGCTTTAGGGGGAGCGTACGTGTGAGGGCACGGGTTAGTGTCAGCATACGCGTTAGGATTAGGGGACGGTTGTTGGTCACGCTTCGGGGAAGGGTTAGGGTTATGGTTCGGGCTAGGGTTAGGGTTAGGGGACGGGGACGGTTTAGGGTCCAGGTGAGGGTACGACAACGCTTTAGGGGGAGCGTACGTGTGAGGGCGCGGGTTAGTGTCAGCGTACGGGTTAGGATTAGGGGACGGGTGAGGGTCAGGCTTCTGAGAAGGGTTAGGGTTAGGGTTCGGGCTAGGGTTAGGGTTCGGGGACGGGGACGGTTTAGGGTCCAGGTGAGGGCACGACAACGCTTTAGGGGGAGCGTACGAGTGAGGGCGCGGGTTAGTGTCAGCGTACGGGTTAGGATTAGGGGACGGGTGAGGGTTAGGTTTCGGGGAAGGGTTAGGGTTAGGGTTCGGGCTAAGGTGAGGGTTAGGGGACAGGGTCGGTTTAGGGTCCATGTGAGGGTACGACAACGCTTTAGTGGGAGCGTACGTCGGAGGGCGCGTGTTAGTGTCAGTGTACGGGTTAGGATTAGGGGACGGGTGAGGGTCAGGCTTCGGGGAAGGGTTAGGGTTAGGGTTCGGGCTAGGGTTAGGGTTAGGGGACGGGGACGGTTTAGGGTCCAGGTGAGGGTACGACAACCCTTTAGGGGGAGGGTACGTGTGAGGACGCGGGTTAGTGTCAGCGTACGGGTTAGGATTACGGGACGGGTGAGGGTCAGGTTTCGGAGAAGGGTTAGGGTTAGGGTTCGGGCTAGGGTTAGGGTTAGGGGACGGGGACGGTTTAGGGTCCAGGTGAGGGTACGACAACACTTTAGGGGGAGCGTACGTGTGAGGGCGCGGGTTAGTGTCAGCGTACGGGTTAGGATTAGGGGACAGTTGAGGGTCAGGCTTCGGGGAAGGGTTAGGGTTAGGGTTCGGGCTAGGGTTAGGGTTAGGGGACGGGGACGGTTTAGGGTCCAGGTGAGGGTACGACAACGCTTTAGGGGGAGGGTACGTGTGAGGACGCGGGTTAGTGTCAGTGTACGGGTTAGGATTAGGGGACGGGTGAGGGTCAGGCTTCGGGGAAGGGTTAGGGTTAGGGTTCGGGCTAGGGTTAGGGTTAGGGGACGGGGACGGTTTAGGGACCAGGTGAGGGTACGACAACGCTTTAGGGGGAGCGTACGTGTGAGGGCGCGGGTTAGTGTCAGCGTACGGGTTAGGATTAGGGGACAGGTGAGGGTCAGGCTTCGGGGAAGTGTTAGGGCTAGGGTTCGGGCTAGGGTTAGGGTTAGGGGACGGGGACGGTTTAGGGTCCAGGTGAGGGTACGACAACGCTTTAGGGGGAGCGTACGTGTGAGGGCGTGGGTTAGTGTCAGCGTACGGGTTAGGATTAGGGGACGGGTGAGGGTCAGGCTTCGGGGAAGGGTTAGGGCTAGGGTTCGGGCTAGGGTTAGGGTTAGGGGACGGGGACGGTTTAGGGTCCAGGTGAGGGTACGACAACGCTTTAGCGGGAGCGTACGTGTGAGGGCGTGGGTTAGTGTCAGCGTACGGGTTAGGATTAGGGGACGGGTGAGGGTCAGGCTTCGGGGAAGGGTTAGGGCTAGGGTTCGGGCTAGGGTTAGGGTTAGGGGACGGGGACGGTTTAGGGACCAGGTGAGGGTACGACAACGCTTTAGGGGGAGCGTACGTGTGAGGGCGTGGGTTAGTGTCAGCGTACGGGTTAGGATTAGGGGACAGGTGAGGGTCAGGCTTCGGGGAAGTGTTAGGGTTAGGGTTCGGGCTAGGGTTAGGGTTAGGGGACGGGGACGGTTTAGGGTCCAGGTGAGGGTACGACAACGCTTTACGGGGAGCGTACGTGTGAGGGCGCGGGTTAGTGTCAGCGTACGGGTTAGTATTAGGGGACGGGTGAGGGTCAGGCTTCGGGGAAGGGTTAGGGTTCGGGCTAGGGTTAGGGTTAGGGGACGGGGACGGTGTAGGGTCCAGGTGAGGGTACGACAACGCTTTAGGGGGAGCGTACGTGTGAGGGCGCGGGTTAGTGTCAGCGTACGGGTTAGGATTAGGGGACGGGTGAGGGTCAGGCTTCGGGGAAGGGATAGGGTTAGGGTTCGGGTTAGGGTTAGGGGACGGGGACGGTTTAGGGTCCAGGTGAGGGTACGACAACGCTTTAGGGGGAGCGTACGTGTGAGGCCACGGGTTAGTGTCAGCATACGCGTTAGGATTAGGGGACGGTTGTTGGTCACGCTTCGGGGAAGGGTTAGGGTTATGGTTCGGGCTAGGGTTAGGGTTAGGGGACGGGGACGGTTTAGGGTCCAGGTGAGGGTACGACAACGCTTTAGGGGGAGCGTACGTGTGAGGGCGCGGGTTAGTGTCAGCGTACGGGTTAGGATTAGGGGACGGGTGAGGGTCAGGCTTCTGAGAAGCGTTAGGGTTAGGGTTCGGGCTAGGGTTAGGGTTAGGGGACGGGGACGGTTTACGGTCCAGGTGAGGGCACGACAACGCTTTAGGGGGAGCGTACGAGTGAGGGCGCGGGTTAGTGTCAGCGTACGGGTTAGGATTAGGGGACGGGTGAGGGTTAGGTTTCGGGGAAGGGTTAGGGTTAGGGTTCGGGCTAAGGTGAGTGTTAGGGGACAGGGTCGGTTTAGGGTCCAGGTGAGGGTACGACAACGCTTTAGTGGGAGCGTACGTCGGAGGGCGCGGGTTAGTGTCAGTGTACGGGTTAGGATTAGGGGACGGGTGAGGGTCAGGCTTCGGGGAAGGGTTAGGGTTAGGGTTCGGGCTAGGGTTAGGGTTAGGGGACGGGGACGGTTTAGGGTCCAGGTGAGGGTACGACAACCCTTTAGGGGGAGCGTACGTGTGAGGGCGCGGGTTAGTGTCAGCGTACGGGTTAGGATTAGGGGACGGGTGAGGGTCAGGCTTCGGGGAAGGGTTAGGGTTAGGGTTCGGGCTAGGGTTAGGGTTAGGGGACGGGGACGGTTTAGGTTCCAGGTGAGGGTACGACAACGCTTTAGGGGGAGCGTACGTGTGAGGGCGCGGGTTAGTGTCAGCGTACGGGTTAGGATTAGGGGACAGGTGAGGGTCAGGCTTCGGGGAAGTGTTAGGGTTAGGGTTCGGGCTAGGGTTAGAGTGAGGGGACGGGGACGGTTTAGGGTCCAGGTGAGGGTACGACAACGCTTTAGGGGGAGCGTACGTGTGAGGGCGTGGGTTAGTGTCAGCGTACGGGTTAGGATTAGGGGACGGGTGAGGGTCAGGCTTCGGGGAAGGGTTAGGGTTAGGGTTCGGGCTAGGGTTAGGGTTAGGGGACGGGGACGGTTTAGGGTCCAGGTGAGGGTACGACAACGCTTTAGGGGGAGCGTACGTGTGAGGGCGCGGGTTAGTGTCAGCGTACGGGTTAGGATTAGGGGACGGGTGAGCGTCAGGCTTCGGGGAAGGGTTAGGGTTAGGGTTCGGGCTAGGGTTAGGGTTAGGGGACGGGGACGTTTTAGGGTCCAGGTGAGGGTACGACAACGCTTTAGGGGGAGCGTACGTGTGAGGGCGCGGGTTAGTGTCAGCGTACGGGTTAGGATTAAGGGACGGGTGAGGGTCAGGCTTCGGGGAAGGGTTAGGGTTCGGGCTAGGGTTAGGGTTAGGGGACGGGGACGGTGTAGGGTCCAGGTGAGGGCACGACAACGCTTTAGGGGGAGCGTACGAGTGAGGGCGCGGGTTAGTGTCAGCGTACGGGTTAGGATTAGGGGACGTGTGAGGGTTAGGTTTCGGGGAAGGGTTAGGGTTAGGGTTCGGGCTAAGGTGAGTGTTAGGGGACAGGGTCGGTTTAGGGTCCAGGTGAGGGTACGACAACGCTTTAGTGGGAGCGTACGTCGGAGGGCGCGGGTTAGTGTCAGTGTACGGGTTAGGATTAGGGGACGGGTGAGGGTCAGGCTTCGGGGAAGGGTTAGGGTTAGGGTTCGGGCTAGGGTTAGGGTTAGGGGACGGGGACGGTTTAGGGTCCAGGTGAGGGTACGACAACCCTTTAGGGGGAGGGTACGTGTGAGGACGCGGGTTAGTGTCAGCGTACGGGTTAGGATTAGGGGACGGGTGAGGGTCAGGTTTCGGGGAAGGGTTAGGGTTAGGGTTCGGGCTAGGGTTAGGGTTAGGGGATGGGGACGGTTTAGGGTCCAGGTGAGGGTACGACAACACTTTAGGGGGAGCGTACGTGTGAGGGCGCGGGTTAGTGTCAGCGTACGGGTTAGGATTAGGGGACAGTTGAGGGTCAGGCTTCGGGGAAGGGTTAGGGTTAGGGTTCGGGCTAGGGTTAGGGTTAGGGGACGGGGACGGTTTAGGGTCCAGTTGAGGGTACGACAACGCTTTAGGGGGAGCGTACGTGTGAGGGCGTGGGTTAGTGTCAGCGTACGTGTTAGGATTAGGGGACGGGTGAGGGTCAGGCTTCGGGGAAGGGTTAGGGTTAGGGTTCGGGCTAGGGTTAGGGTTAGGGGACGGGGACGGTTTAGGGTCCAGGTGAGGGTAAGACAACGCTTTAGGGGGAGCGTACGTGTGAGGGCGCGGGTTAGTGTCAGCGTACGGGTTAGGATTAGGGGACGGGTGAGGGTCAGGCTTCGGGGAAGGGTTAGGGTTAGGGTTCGGGCTAGGGTTAGGGTTAGGGGACGGGGACGGTTTAGGGTCCAGGTGAGGGTACGACAACCCTTTAGGGGGAGGGTACGTGTGAGGACGCGGGTTAGTGTCAGCGTACGGGTTAGGATTAGGGGACGGGTGAGGGTCAGGCTTCGGGGAAGGGTTAGGGTTAGGGTTCGGGCTAGGGTTAGGGTTAGGGGACGGGGACGGTTTAGGGTCCAGGTGAGGGTACGACAACGCTTTAGGGGGAGCGTACGTGTGAGGGCGTGGGTTAGTGTCAGCGTACGGGTTAGGATTAGGAGACGGGTGAGGGTCAGGCTTCGGGGAAGGGTTAGGGTTAGGGTTCGGGCTAGGGTTAGGGTTAGGGGACGGGGACGGTTTAGGGTCCAGGTGAGGGTACGACAACGCTTTAGGGGGAGCGTACGTGTGAGGGCGCGGGTTAGTGTCAGCGTACGGGTTAGGATTAGCGGAAGGGTGAGGGTCAGGCTTCGGGGAAGGGTTAGGGTTAGGGTTCGGTCTAGGGTTAGGGTTAGGGGACGGGGACGGTTTAGGGTCCAGGTGAGGGTACGACAACGCTTTAGGGGGAGCGTACGTGTGAGGGTGCGGGTTAGTGCCAGCGTACGGTTTAGGATTAGGGGACGGGTGAGGGTCAGGCTTCGGGGAAGGGTTAGGGTTAGGGTTCGGGCTAGGGTTAGGGTTAGGGGACGGGGACGGTTTAGGGTCCAGGTGAGGGTACGACAACGCTTTAGGGGGAGCATACGTGTGAGGGCGCGGGTTAGTGTCAGTGTACGGGTTAGGATTAGGGGACGGGTGAGGGTCAGGCTTCGGGGAAGGGTTAGGGTTAGGGTTCGGGCTAGGGTTAGGGTTAGGGGACGGGGACGGTTTAGGGTCCAGGTGAGGGTACGACAACGCTTTAGGGGGAGCGTACGTGTGAGGGCGCGGGTTAGTGTCAGCGTACGGGTTAGGATTAGGGGACGTGTGAGGGTCAGGCTTCGGGGAAGTGTTAGGGTTAGGGCTCGGGATAGGGTTAGGGTTAGGGGACGGGGACGGTTTAGGGTCCAGGTGAGGGTACGACAACGCTTTAGGGGGAGCGTACGTGTGAGGGCGCGGGTTAGTGTCAGCGTACGGGTTAGGATTAGGGGACGGGTTAGGGTCAGGCTTCGGGGAAGTGTTAGGGTTAGGGTTCGGGCTAGGGTTAGGGTTAGGGGACGGGGACGGTTTAGGGTCCAGGTGAGGGTACGACAACGCTTTAGGGGGAGCGTACGTGTGAGGACGCGGGTTAGTGTCAGCGTACGGGTTAGGATTAGGGGACGTGTGAGGGTCAGGCTTCGGGGAAGGGTTAGGGTTAGGGTTCGGGCTAGGGTTAGGGTTAGGGGACGGGGACGGTTTAGGGTCCAGGTGAGGGTACGACAACGCTTTAGGGGGAGCGTACGTGTGAGGGCGCGGGTTAGTGTCAGCGTACGTGTTAGGATTAGGGGACGGGTGAGGGTCAGGCTTCGGGGAAGGGTTAGGGTTAGGGTTCGGGCTAGGGTTAGGGTTAGGGGACGGGGACGGTTTAGGGTTCAGGTGAGGGTACGACAACGCTTTAGGGGGAGCGTACGTGTGAGGGCGCGGGTTAGTGTCAGCGTATGGGTTAGGATTAGGGGATGGGTGAGGGTGAGGCTTCGGGGAAGGGTTAGGGTTAGGGTTCGGGCTAGGGTTAGGGTTAGGGGACGGGGACGGTTTAGGGTCCAGGTGACGGTACGACAACGCTTTAGGGAGAGCGTACGTGTGAGGGCGTGGTTTAGTGTCAGCGTACGGGTTAGGATTAGGGGACGGGTGAGGGTCAGGCTTCGGGGAAGGGTTAGGGTTAGGGTTCGGGCTAGGGTTAGGGTTAGGGGACGGGGAAGGTTTAAGGTCCAGGTGAGGGTACGACAACGCTTTAGGGGGAGCGTACGTGTGAGGGCGCGGGTTAGTGTCAGCGTACGGGTTAGGATTAGGGGACGGGTGAGGGTCAGGCTTCGGGGAAGGGTTAGGGTTAGGGTTCGGGCTAGGGTTAGGGTTAGGGGACGGGGACGGTTTAGGGTCCAGGTGAGGGTACGACAACGCTGTAGGGGGAGCGTATGTGTGAGGGCGCGGGTTAGTGTCAGCGTACGGGTTAGGATTAGGGGACGGGTGAGGGTCAGGCTTCGGGGAAGGGTTAGGGTTAGGGTTCGGGCTAGGGTTAGGGGACGGGGACGGTTTAGGGTCCAGGTGAGGGTACGACAACGCTTTCGGGGGAGCGTACGTGTGAGGGCGCGGGTTAGTGTCAGCGTACGGGTTAGGATTAGGGGACGGGTGAGGGTCAGGCTTCGGGGAAGGGTTAGGGTTAGGGTTCGGGCTAGGGTTAGGGTTAGGGGACGGGGACGGTTTAGGGTCCAGGTGAGGGTACGACAACGCTTTAGGGGGAGCGTACGTGTGAGGGCGCGGGTTAGTGTCAGCGTACGTGTTAGGATTAGGGGACGGGTGAGGGTCAGGCTTCGGGGAAGGGTTAGGGTTAGGGTTCGGGCTAGGGTTAGGGTTAGGGGACGGGGACGGTTTAGGGTCCAGGTGAGGGTACGACAACGCTTTAGGGGGAGAGTACGTGGAGGGCGCGGGTTAGTGTCAGCGTATGGGTTAGGATTAGGGGACGGGTGAGGGTCAGGCTTCGGGGAAGGGTTAGGGTTAGGGTTCTGGCTAGGGTTAGGGTTAGGGGACGGGGACGGTTTAGGGTTCAGGTGAGGGTACGACAACGCTTTAGGGGGAGCGTACGTGTGAGGGCGCGGGTTAGTGTCAGCGTACGGGTTAGGATTAGGGGATGGGTGAGGGTGAGGCTTCGGGGAAGGGTTAGGGTTAGGGTTCGGGCTAGGGTTAGGGTTAGGGGACGGGGACGGTTTAGGGTCCAGGTGACGGTACGACAACGCTTTAGGGAGAGCGTACGTGTGAGGGCGTGGGTTAGTGTCAGCGTACGGGTTAGGATTAGGGGACGGGTGAGGGTCAGGCTTCGGGGAAGGGTTAGGGTTAGGGTTCGGGCTAGGGTTAGGGTTAGGGGACGGGGACGGTTTAGGGTCCAGGTGAGGGTACGACAACGCTTTAGGGGGAGCGTACGTGTGAGGGCGCGGGTTAGTGTCAGCGTACGGGTTAGGATTAGGGGACGGGTGAGGGTCAGGCTTCGGGGAAGGGTTAGGGTTAGGGTTCGGGCTAGGGTTAGGGTTAGGGGACGGGGACGGTTTAGGGTCCAGGTGAGGGTACGACAACGCTGTAGGGGGAGCGTACGTGTGAGGGCGCGGGTTAGTGTCAGCGTACGGGTTAGGATTAGGGGACGGGTGAGGGTCAGGCTTCGGGGAAGGGTTAGGGTTAGGGTTCGGGCTAGGGTTAGGGTTAGGGGACGGGGACGGTTTAGGGTCCAGGTGAGGGTACGACAACGCTTTAGGGGGAGCGTACGTGTGAGGGCGCGGGTTAGTGTCAGCGTACGGGTTAGGATTAGAGGACGGGTGAGTGTCAGGCTTCGGGGAAGGGTTAGGGTTAGGGTTCGGGCTAGGGTTAGGGTTAGGGGACGGGAACGGTTTAGGGTCCAGGTGAGGGTACGACAACGCTTTAGGGGGAGCGTACGTGTGAGGGCACGGGTTAGTGTCAGCGTACGGGTTAGGATTAGGGGACGGGTGAGGGTCAGGCTTCGGGGAAGGGTTAGGGTTAGGGTTCGGGCTAGGGTTAGGGTTAGGGGACGGGGACGGTTTAGGGTCCAGGTGAGGGTACGACAACGCTTTAGGGGGAGCGTACGTGTGAGGGCGCGGGTTAGTGTCAGCGTACGGGTTAGGATTAGGGGACGGGTGAGGGTCAGGCTTCGGGGAAGTGTTAGGGTTAGGGTTCGGGCTAGGGTTAGGGTTAGGAAACGGGGACGGTTTAGGGTCCAGGTGAGGGTACGACAACGCTTTAGGGGGAGCGTACGTGTGAGGGCGCGGGTTAGTGTCAGCGTAAGGGTTAGGATTAGGGGACGGGTGAGGGTCAGGCTTCGGGGAAGGGTTAGGGTTAGTGTTCGGGTTAGGGTTAGGGTTAGGGGACGGGGACGGTTTAGGGTCCAAGTGAGGGTACGACAACGCTTTAGGGGGAGCGTACGTGTGAGGGCGCAGGTTAGTGTCAGCGTACGGGTTACGATTAGGGGACGGGTGAGGGTCAGGCTTCGGGGAAGGGTTAGGGTTAGGGTACGGGCTAGGGTTAGGGTTAGGGGACGGGGACGGTTTAGGGTCCAGGTGAGGGTACGACAACGCTTTAGGGGGAGCGTACGTGTGAGGGCGCGGGTTAGTTTCAGCGTACGGGTTATGATTAGGGGACGGGTGAGGGTCAGGCTTCGGGGAAGGGTTAGGGTTAGGGTTCGGGCTAGGGTTAGGGTTAGGAAACGGGGACGGTTTAGGGTCCAGGTGAGGGTATGACAACGTTGTAGGGGGAGCGTACGTGTGAGGGCGCGGGTTAGTGTCAGCGTACGGGTTAGGATTAGGGGACGGGTGAGGGTCAGGCTTCGGGGAAGGGTTAGGGTTAGGGTTCGGGCTAGGGTTAGGGTAAGGGGACGGGGACGGTTTAGGGTCCAGGTGAGGGTACGACAACGCTTTAGGGGGAGCGTACGTGTGAGGGCGCGGGTTAGTGTCAGCGTACGGGTTAGGATTATGGGACGGGTGAGGGTCAGGCTTCGGGGAAGAGTTAGGGTTAGGGTTCGGGCTAGGGTTAGGGTTAGGGGACGGGGACGGTTTAGGGTCCAGGTGAGGGTACGACAACGCTTTAGGGGGAGCGTACGTGTGAGGGCGCGGGTTAGTGTCAGCGTAC
This sequence comes from Globicephala melas, assembly GCF_963455315.2. Taxonomy (NCBI): domain Eukaryota; kingdom Metazoa; phylum Chordata; class Mammalia; order Artiodactyla; family Delphinidae; genus Globicephala; species Globicephala melas. The sequence continues at coordinate 252,498 of NW_027207529.1, read as the reverse complement.
GGGTTAGGATTAGGGGACGGGTGAGGGTCAGGCTTCGGGGAAGGGTTAGGGTTAGGGTTCGGGCTAGGGTTAGGGTTAGGGGACGGGGACGGTTTAGGGTCCAGGTGAGGGTACGACAACGCTTTAGGGGGAGCATACGTGTGAGGGCGCGGGTTAGTGTCAGCGTACGGGTTAGGATTAGGGGACGGGTGAGGGTCAGGCTTCGGGGAAGGGTTAGGGTTAGGGTTCGGGCTAGGGTTAGGGTTAGGGGACGGGGACGGTTTAGAGTCCAGGTGAGGGTACGACAACGCTTTAGGGGGAGCGTACGTGTGAGGGAGCGGGTTAGTGTCAGCGTACGGGTTAGGATTAGGGGACGGGTGAGGGTCAGGCTTCGGGGAAGGGTTAGGGTTAGGGTTCGGGCTAGGGTTAGGGTTAGGGGACGGGGACGGTTTAGGGTCCAGGTGAGGGTACGACAACGCTTTAGGGGGAGCGTACGTGTGAGGGCGCGGGTTAGTGTCAGCGTACGGGTTAGGATTAGGGGACGGGTGAGGGTCAGGCTTCGGGGAAGGGTTAGGGTTAGGGTTCGGGCTAGGGTTAGGGTTAGGGGACGGGGACGGTTTAGGGTCCAGGTGAGGGTACGACAACGCTTTAGGGGGAGCGTACGTGTGAGGGCGCGGGTTAGTGTCAGCGTACGGGTTAGGATTATGGGACGGGTGAGGGTCAGGCTTTGGGGAAGGGTTAGGGTTAGGGTTCGGGCTAGGGTTAGGGTTAGGGGACGGGGACGGTTTAGGGTCCAGGTGAGGGTACGACAACGCTTTAGGGGGAGCGTACGTGTGAGGGCGCGGGTTAGTGTCAGCGTACGGGTTAGGATTAGGGGACGGGTGAGGGTCAGGCTTCGGGGAAGGGTTAGGGTTAGGGTTCGGGCTAGGGTTAGGGGACGGGGACGGTTTAGGGTCCAGGTGAGGGTACGACACCGCTTTCGGGGGAGCGTACGTGTGAGGGCGCGGGTTAGTGTCAGCGTACGGTTTAGGATTAGGGGACGGGTGAGCGTCAGGCTTCGGGGAAGGGTTAGGGTTAGGGTTCGGGCTAGGGTTAGGGTTAGGGGACGGGGACGGTTTAGGGTCCAGGTGAGGGTACGACAACGCTTTAGGGGGAGCGTACGTGTGAGGGCGCGGGTTAGTGTCAGCGTACGTGTTAGGATTAGGGGACGGGTGAGGGTCAGGCTTCGGGGAAGGGTTAGGGTTAGGGTTCGGGCTAGGGTTAGGGTTAGGGGACGGGGACGGTTTAGGGTCCAGGTGAGGGTACGACAACGCTTTAGGGGGAGAGTACGTGTGAGGGCGCGGGTTAGTGTCAGCGTATGGGTTAGGATTAGGGGACGGGTGAGGGTCAGGCTTCGGGGAAGGGTTAGGGTTAGGGTTCGGGCTAGGGTTAGGGTTAGGGGACGGGGACGGTTTAGGGTCCAGGTGAGGGTACGACAACGCTTTAGGGGGAGCGTACGTGTGAGGGCGCGGGTTAGTGTCAGCGTACGGGTTAGGATTAGGGGACGGGTGAGGGTCAGGCTTCGGGGAAGGGTTAGGGTTAGGGTTCGGGCTAGGGTTAGGGTTAGGGGACGGGGACGGTTTAGGGTCCAGGTGAGGGTACGACAACGCTGTAGGGGGAGCGTACGTGTGAGGGCGCGGGTTAGTGTCAGCGTACGGGTTAGGATTAGGGGACGGGTGAGGGTCAGGCTTCGGGGAAGGGTTAGGGTTAGGGTTCGGGCTAGGGTTAGGGTTAGGGGACGGGGACGGTTTAGGGTCCAGGTGAGGGTACGACAACGCTTTAGGGGGAGCGTACGTGTGAGGGCGCGGGTTAGTGTCAGCGTACGGGTTAGGATTAGAGGACGGGTGAGTGTCAGGCTTCGGGGAAGGGTTAGGGTTAGGGTTCGGGCTAGGGTTAGGGTTAGGGGACGGGAACGGTTTAGGGTCCAGGTGAGGGTACGACAACGCTTTAGGGGGAGCGTACGTGTGACGGCACGGGTTAGTGTCAGCGTACGGGTTAGGATTAGGGGACGGGTGAGGGTCAGGCTTCGGGGAAGGGTTAGGGTTAGGGTTCGGGCTAGGGTTAGGGTTAGGGGACGGGGACGGTTTAGGGTTCAGGTGAGGGTACGACAACGCTTTAGGGGGAGCGTACGTGTGAGGGCGCGGGTTAGTGTCAGCGTACGGGTTAGGATTAGGGGATGGGTGAGGGTGAGGCTTCGGGGAAGGGTTAGGGTTAGGGTTCGGGCTAGGGTTAGGGTTAGGGGACGGGGACGGTTTAGGGTCCAGGTGACGGTACGACAACGCTTTAGGGAGAGCGTACGTGTGAGGGCGTGGGTTAGTGTCAGCGTACGGGTTAGGATTAGGGGACGGGTGAGGGTCAGGCTTCGGGGAAGGGTTAGGGTTAGGGTTCGGGCTAGGGTTAGGGTTAGGGGACGGGGACGGTTTAGGGTCCAGGTGAGGGTACGACAACGCTTTAGGGGGAGAGTACGTGTGAGGGCGCGGGTTAGTGTCAGCGTATGGGTTAGGATTAGGGGACGGGTGAGGGTCAGGCTTCGGGGAAGGGTTAGGGTTAGGGTACGGGCTAGGGTTAGGGTTAGGGGACGGGGACGGTTTAGGGTTCAGGTGAGGGTACGACAACGCTTTAGGGGGAGCGTACGTGTGAGGGCGCGGGTTAGTGTCAGCGTACGGGTTAGGATTAGGGGATGGGTGAGGGTGAGGCTTCGGGGAAGGGTTAGGGTTAGGGTTCAGGCTAGGGTTAGGGTTAGGGGACGGGGACGGTTTAGGGTCCAGGTGACGGTACGACAACGCTTTAGGGAGAGCGTACGTGTGAGGGCGTGGGTTAGTGTCAGGGTACGGGTTAGGATTAGGGGACGGGTGAGGGTCAGGCTTCGGGGAAGGGTTAGGGTTAGGGTTCGGGCTAGGGTTAGGGTTAGGGGACGGGGACGGTTTAGGGTCCAGGTGAGGGTACGACAACGCTTTAGGGGGAGCGTACGTGTGAGGGCGCGGGTTAGTGTCAGCGTACGGGTTAGGATTAGGGGACGGGTGAGGGTCAGGCTTCGGGGAAGGGTTAGGGTTAGGGTTCGGGCTAGGGTTAGGGTTAGGGGACGGGGACGGTTTAGGGTCCAGGTGAGGGTACGACAACGCTGTAGGGGGAGCGTACGTGTGAGGGCGCGGGTTAGTGTCAGCGTACGGGTTAGGATTAGGGGACGGGTGAGGGTCAGGCTTCGGGGAAGGGTTAGGGTTAGGGTTCGGGCTAGGGTTAGGGTTAGGGGACGGGGACGGTTTAGGGTCCAGGTGAGGGTACGACAACGCTTTAGGGGGAGCGTACGTGTGAGGGCGCGGGTTAGTGTCAGCGTACGGGTTAGGATTAGAGGATGGGTGAGTGTCAGGCTTCGGGGAAGTGTTAGGGTTAGGGTTCGGGCTAGGGTTAGGGTTAGGGGACGGGAACGGTTTAGGGTCCAGGTGAGGGTACGACAACGCTTTAGGGGGAGCGTACGTGTGAGGGCACGGGTTAGTGTCAGCGTACGGGTTAGGATTAGGGGACGGGTGAGGGTCAGGCTTCGGGGAAGGGTTAGGGTTAGGGTTCGGGCTAGGGTTAGGGTTAGGGGACGGGGACGGTTTAGGGTCCAGGTGAGGGTACGACAACGCTTTAGGGGGAGCGTACGTGTGAGGGCGCGGGTTAGTGTCAGCGTACGGGTTAGGATTAGGGGACGGGTGAGGGTCAGGCTTCGGGGAAGTGTTAGGGTTAGGGTTCGGGCTAGGGTTAGGGTTAGGAAACGGGGACGGTTTAGGGTCCAGGTGAGGGTACGACAACGCTTTAGGGGGAGCGTACGTGTGAGGGCGCGGGTTAGTGTCAGCGTAAGGGTTACGATTAGGGGACGGGTGAGGGTCAGGCTTCGGGGAAGGTTTAGGGTTAGGGTTCGGGCTAGGGTTAGGGTTAGGAAACGGGGACGGTTTAGGGTCCAGGTGAGGGTACGACAACGCTTTAGGGGGAGCGTACGTGTGAGGGCGCGGGTTAGTGTCAGCGTAAGGGTTAGGATTAGGGGACGGGTGAGGGTCAGGCTTCGGGGAAGGTTTAGGGTTAGGGTACGGGCTAGGGTTAGGGTTAGGGGACGGGGACGGTTTAGGGTCCAGGTGAGGGTACGACAACGCTTTAGGGGGAGCGTACGTGTGAGGGCGCGGGTTAGTGTCAGCGTACGGGTTAGGATTAGGGGACGGGTGAGGGTCAGGCTTCGGGGAAGGGTTAGGGTTAGGGTTCGGGCTAGGGTTAGGGTTAGGGGACGGGGACGGTTTAGGGTCCAGGTGAGGGTACGACAACGCTTTAGGGGGAGCGTACGTGTGAGGGCGCGGGTTAGTGTCAGCGTACGGGTTAGGATTATGGGACGGGTGAGGGTCAGGCTTCGGGGAAGGGTTAGGGTTAGGGTTCGGGCTAGGGTTAGGGTTAGGGGACGGGGACGGTTTAGGGTCCAGGTGAGGGTACGACAACGCTTTAGGGGGAGCGTACGTGTGAGGGCGCGGGTTAGTGTCAGCGTACGGGTTAGGATTAGGGGACGGGTGAGGGTCAGGCTTCGGGGAAGGGTTAGGGTTAGGGTTCGGGCTAGGGTTAGGGGACGGGGACGGTTTAGGGTCCAGGTGAGGGTACGACAACGCTTTCCGGGGAGCGTACGTGTGAGGGCGCGGGTTAGTGTCAGCGTACGGGTTAGGATTAGGGGACGGGTGAGGGTCAGGCTTCGGGGAAGGGTTAGGGTTAGGGTTCGGGCTAGGGTTAGGGTTAGGGGACGGGGACGGTTTAGGGTCCAGGTGAGGGTACGACAACGCTTTAGGGGGAGCGTACGTGTGAGGGCGCGGGTTAGTGTCAGCGTACGTGTTAGGATTAGGGGACGGGTGAGGGTCAGGCTTCGGGGAAGGGTTAGGGTTAGGGTTCGGGCTAGGGTTAGGGTTAGGGGACGGGGACGGTTTAGGGTCCAGGTGAGGGTACGACAACGCTTTAGGGGGAGAGTACGTGTGAGGGCGCGGGTTAGTGTCAGCGTATGGGTTAGGATTAGGGGACGGGTGAGGGTCAGGCTTCGGGGAAGGGTTAGGGTTAGGGTTCTGGCTAGGGTTAGGATTAGGGGACGGGGACGGTTTAGGGTTCAGGTGAGGGTACGACAACGCTTTAGGGGGAGCGTACGTGTGAGGGCGCGGGTTAGTGTCAGCGTACGGGTTAGGATTAGGGGATGGGTGAGGGTGAGGCTTCGGGGAAGGGTTAGGGTTAGGGTTCGGGCTAGGGTTAGGGTTAGGGGACGGGGACGGTTTAGGGTCCAGGTGACGGTACGACAACGCTTTAGGGAGAGCGTACGTGTGAGGGCGTGGGTTAGTGTCAGCGTACGGGTTAGGATTAGGGGACGGGTGAGGGTCAGGCTTCGGGGAAGGGTTAGGGTTAGGGTTCGGGCTAGGGTTAGGGTTAGGGGACGGGGACGGTTTAGGGTCCAGGTGAGGGTACGACAACGCTTTAGGGGGAGCGTACGTGTGAGGGCGCGGGTTAGTGTCAGCGTACGGGTTAGGATTAGGGGACGGGTGAGGGTCAGGCTTCGGGGAAGGGTTAGGGTTAGGGTTCGGGCTAGGGTTAGGGTTAGGGGACGGGGACGGTTTAGGGTCCAGGTGAGGGTACGACAACGCTGTAGGGGGAGCGTACGTGTGAGGGCGCGGGTTAGTGTCAGCGTACGGGTTAGGATTAGGGGACGGGTGAGGGTCAGGCTTCGGGGAAGGGTTAGGGTTAGGGTTCGGGCTAGGGTTAGGGTTAGGGGACGGGGACGGTTTAGGGTCCAGGTGAGGGTACGACAACGCTTTAGGGGGAGCGTACGTGTGAGGGCGCGGGTTAGTGTCAGCGTACGGGTTAGGATTAGAGGACGGGTGAGTGTCAGGCTTCGGGGAAGGGTTAGGGTTAGGGTTCGGGCTAGGGTTAGGGTTAGGGGACGGGAACGGTTTAGGGTCCAGGTGAGGGTACGACAACGCTTTAGGGGGAGCGTACGTGTGAGGGCACGGGTTAGTGTCAGCGTACGGGTTAGGATTAGGGGACGGGTGAGGGTCAGGCTTCGGGGAAGGGTTAGGGTTAGGGTTCGGGCTAGGGTTAGGGTTAGGGGACGGGGACGGTTTAGGGTCCAGGTGAGGGTACGACAACGCTTTAGGGGGAGCGTACGTGTGAGGGCGCGGGTTAGTGTCAGCGTACGGGTTAGGATTAGGGGACGGGTGAGGGTCAGGCTTCGGGGAAGTGTTAGGGTTAGGGTTCGGGCTAGGTTTAGGGTTAGGAAACGGGGACGGTTTAGGGTCCAGGTGAGGGTACGACAACGCTTTAGGGGGAGCGTACGTGTGAGGGCGCGGGTTAGTGTCAGCGTACGGGTTAGGATTAGGGGACGGGTGAGGGTCAGGCTTCGGGGAAGGGTTAGTGTTAGGGTTCGGGCTAGGGTTAGGGTTAGGGGACGGGGACGGTTTAGGGTCCAAGTGAGGGTACGACAACGCTTTAGGGGGAGCGTACGTGTGAGGGCGCAGGTTAGTGTCAGCGTACGGGTTACGATTAGGGGACGGGTGAGGGTCAGGCTTCGGGGAAGGGTTAGGGTTAGGGTACGGGCTAGGGTTAGGGTTAGGGGACGGGGACGGTTTAGGGTCCAGGTGAGGGTACGACAACGCTTTAGGGGGAGCGTACGTGTGAGGGCGCGGGTTAGTTTCAGCGTACGGGTTAGGATTAGGGGACGGGTGAGGGTCAGGCTTCGGGGAAGGGTTAGGGTTAGGGTTCGGGCTAGGGTTAGGGTTAGGAAACGGGGACGGTTTAGGGTCCAGGTGAGGGTATGACAACGTTGTAGGGGGAGCGTACGTGTGAGGGCGCGGGTTAGTGTCAGCGTACGGGTTAGGATTAGGGGACGGGTGAGGGTCAGGCTTCGGGGAAGGGTTAGGGTTAGGGTTCGGGCTAGGGTTAGGGTTAGGGGACGGGGACGGTTTAGGGTCCAGGTGAGGGTACGACAACGCTTTAGGGGGAGCGTACGTGTGAGGGCGCAGGTTAGTGTCAGCGTACGGGTTAGGATTATGGGACGGGTGAGGGTCAGGCTTCGGGGAAGAGTTAGGGTTAGGGTTCGGGCTAGGGTTAGGGTTAGGGGACGGGGACGGTTTAGGGTCCAGGTGAGGGTACGACAACGCTTTAGGGGGAGCGTACGTGTGAGGGCGCGGGTTAGTGTCAGCGTACGGGTTAGGATTAGGGGACGGGTGAGGGTCAGGCTTCGGGGAAGGGTTAGGGTTAGGGTTCGGGCTAGGGTTAGGGTTAGGGGACGGGGACGGTTTAGGGTCCAGGTGAGGGTACGACAACGCTTTAGGGGGAGCGTACGTGTGAGGGCGCGGGTTAGTGTCAGCGTACGGGTTAGGATTAGGGGACGGGTGAGGGTCAGGCTTCGGGGAAGGGTTAGGGTTAGGGTTCGGGCTAGGGTTAGGGTTAGGGGACGGGGACGGTTTAGAGTCCAAGTGAGGGTACGACAACGCTTTAGGGGGAGCGTACGTGTGAGGGAGCGGGTTAGTGTCAGCGTACGGGTTAGGATTAGGGGACGGGTGAGGGTCAGGCTTCGGGGAAGGGTTAGGGTTAGGGTTCGGGCTAGGGTTAGGGTTAGGGGACGGGGACGGTTTAGGGTCCAGGTGAGGGTACGACAACGCTTTAGGGGGAGCGTACGTGTGAGGGCGCGGGTTAGTGTCAGCGTACGGGTTAGGATTAGGGGACGGGTGAGGGTCAGGCTTCGGGGAAGGGTTAGGGTTAGGGTTCGGGCTAGGGTTAGGGTTAGGGGACGGGGACGGTTTAGGGTCCAGGTGAGGGTACGACAACGCTTTAGGGGGAGCGTACGTGTGAGGGCGCGGGTTAGTGTCAGCGTACGGGTTAGGATTATGGGACGGGTGAGGGTCAGGCTTCGGGGAAGGGTTAGGGTTAGGGTTCGGGCTAGGGTTAGGGTTAGGGGACGGGGACGGTTTAGGGTCCAGGTGAGGGTACGACAACGCTTTAGGGGGAGCGTACGTGTGAGGGCGCGGGTTAGTGTCAGCGTACGGGTTAGGATTAGGGGACGGGTGAGGGTCAGGCTTCGGGGAAGGGTTAGGGTTAGGGTTCGGGCTAGGGTTAGGGTTAGGGGACGGGGACGGTTTAGGGTCCAGGTGAGGGTACGACAACGCTTTAGGGGGAGCGTACGTGTGAGGGCGCGGGTTAGTGTCAGCGTACGGGTTAGGATTAGGTGACGGGTGAGGGTCAGGCTCCGGGGAAGGGTTAGGGTTAGGGTTCGGGCTAGGGTTAGGGTTAGGGGACGGGGACGGTTTAGGGTCCAGGTGAGGGTACGACAACGCTTTAGGGGGAGCGTACGTGTGAGGGCGCGGGTTAGTGTCAGCGTACGGGTTAGGATTAGGGGACGGGTGAGGGTCAGGCTTCGGGGAAGGGTTAGGGTTAGGGTTCGGGCTAGGGTTAGGGTTAGGGGACGGGGACGGTTTAGGGTCCAGGTGAGGGTACGACAACGCTTTAGGGGGAGCGTACGTGTGAGGGCGCGGGTTAGTGTCAGCGTACGGGTTAGGATTAGGGGACGGGTGAGGGTCAGGCTTCGGGGAAGGGTTAGGGTTAGGGTTCGGGCTAGGGTTAGGGTTAGGGGACGGGGACGGTTTAGGGTCCAGGTGAGGGTACGACAACGCTTTAGGGGGAGAGTACGTGTGAGGGCGCGGGTTAGTGTCAGCGTATGGGTTAGGATTAGGGGACGGGTGAGGGTCAGGCTTCGGGGAAGGGTTAGGGTTAGGGTTCTGGCTAGGGTTAGGGTTAGGGGACGGGGACGGTTTAGGGTTCAGGTGAGGGTACGACAACGCTTTAGGGGGAGCGTACGTGTGAGGGCGCGGGTTAGTGTCAGCGTATGGGTTAGGATTAGGGGATGGGTGAGGGTGAGGCTTCGGGGAAGGGTTAGGGTTAGGGTTCGGGCTAGGGTTAGGGTTAGGGGACGGGGACGGTTTAGGGTCCAGGTGACGGTACGACAACGCTTTAGGGAGAGCGTACGTGTGAGAGCGTGGGTTAGTGTCAGCGTACGGGTTAGGATTAGGGGACGGGTGAGGGTCAGGCTTCGGGGAAGGGTTAGGGTTAGGGTTCGGGCTAGGGTTAGGGTTAGGGGACGGGGACGGTTTAGGGTCCAGGTGAGGGTACGACAACGCTTTAGGGGGAGCGTACGTGTGAGGGCGCGGGTTAGTGTCAGCGTACGGGTTAGGATTAGGGGACGGGTGAGGGTCAGGCTTCGGGGAAGGGTTAGGGTTAGGGTTCGGGCTAGGGTTAGGGTTAGGGGACGGGGACGGTTTAGGGTCCAGGTGAGGGTACGACAACGCTGTAGGGGGAGCGTACGTGTGAGGGCGCGGGTTAGTGTCAGCGTACGGGTTAGGATTAGGGGACGGGTGAGGGTCAGGCTTCGGGGAAGGGTTAGGGTTAGGGTTCGGGCTAGGATTAGGGGACGGGGACGGTTTAGGGTCCAGGTGAGGGTACGACAACGCTTTCGGGGGAGCGTACGTGTGAGGGCGCGGGTTAGTGTCAGCGTACGGGTTAGGATTAGGGGACGGGTGAGGGTCAGGCTTCGGGGAAGGGTTAGGGTTAGGGTTCGGGCTAGGGTTAGGGTTAGGGGACGGGGACGGTTTAGGGTCCAGGTGAGGGTACGACAACGCTTTAGGGGGAGCGTACGTGTGAGGGCGCGGGTTAGTGTCAGCGTACGTGTTAGGATTAGGGGACGGGTGAGGGTCAGGCTTCGGGGAAGGGTTAGGGTTAGGGTTCGGGCTAGGGTTAGGGTTAGGGGACGGGGACGGTTTAGGGTCCAGGTGAGGGTACGACAACGCTTTAGGGGGAGAGTACGTGTGAGGGCGCGGGTTAGTGTCAGCGTATGGGTTAGGATTAGGGGACGGGTGAGGGTCAGGCTTCGGGTAAGGGTTAGGGTTAGGGTTCTGGCTAGGGTTAGGGTTAGGGGACGGGGACGGTTTAAGGTTCAGGTGAGGGTACGACAACGCTTTAAGGGGAGCGTACGTGTGAGGGCGCGGGTTAGTGTCAGCGTACGGGTTAGGATTAGGGGATGGGTGAGGGTGAGGCTTCGGGGAAGGGTTAGGGTTAGGGTTCGGGCTAGGGTTAGGGTTAGGGGACGGGGACGGTTTAGGGTCCAGGTGACGGTACGACAACGCTTTAGGGAGAGCGTACGTGTGAGGGCGTGGGTTAGTGTCAGCGTACGGGTTAGGATTAGGGGACGGGTGAGGGTCAGGCTTCGGGGAAGGGTTAGGGTTAGGGTTCGGGCTAGGGTTAGGGTTAGGGGACGGGGACGGTTTAGGGTCCAGGTGAGGGTACGACAACGCTGTAGGGGGAGCGTACGTGTGAGGGCGCGGGTTAGTGTCAGCGTACGGGTTAGGATTAGGGGACGGGTGAGGGTCAGGCTTCGGGGAAGGGTTAGGGTTAGGGTTCGGGCTAGGGTTAGGGTTAGGGGACGGGGACGGTTTAGGGTCCAGGTGAGGGTACGACAACGCTTTAGGGGGAGCGTACGTGTGAGGGCGCGGGTTAGTGTCAGCGTACGGGTTAGGATTAGGGGACGGGTGAGGGTCAGGCTTCGGGGAAGTGTTAGGGTTAGGGTTCGGGCTAGGGTTAGGGTTAGGAAACGGGGACGGTTTAGGGTCCAGGTGAGGGTACGACAACTCTTTAGGGGGAGCGTACGTGTGAGGGCGCGGGTTAGTGTCAGCGTACGGGTTAGGATTAGGGGACGGGTGAGGGTCAGGCTTCGGGGAAGGGTTAGGGTTAGGGTTCGGGCTAGGGTTAGGGTTAGGGGACGGGGACGGTTTAGGGTCCAAGTGAGGGTACGACAACGCTTTAGGGGGAGCGTACGTGTGAGGGCGCAGGTTAGTGTCAGCGTACGGGTTACGATTAGGGGACGGGTGAGGGTCAGGCTTCGGGGAAGGGTTAGGGTTAGGGTACGGGCTAGGGTTAGGGTTAGGGGACGGGGACGGTTTAGGGTCCAGGTGAGGGTACGACAACGCTTTAGGGGGAGCGTACGGGTGAGGGCGCGGGTTAGTGTCAGCGTACGGGTTAGGATTAGGGGACGGGTTAGGGTCAGGCTTCGGGGAAGGGTTAGGGTTAGGGTTCGGGCTAGGGTTAGGGTTAGGGGACGGGGACGGTTTAGGGTCCAGGTGAGGGTACGACAACGCTTTAGGGGGAGCGTACGTGTGAGGGCGCGGGTTAGTGTCAGCGTACGGGTTAGGATTAGGGGACGGGTGAGGGTCAGGCTTCGGGGAAGGGTTAGGGTTAGGGTTCGGTCTAGGGTTAGGGTTAGGGGACGGGGACGGTTTAGGGTCCAGGTGAGGGTACGACAACGCTTTAGGGGGAGCGTACGTGTGAGGGCGCGGGTTAGTGTCAGCGTACGGGTTAGGATTAGGGGACGGGTGAGGGTCAGGCTTCGGGGAAGGGTTAGGGTTAGGGTTCGGGCTAGGGTTAGGGTTAGGGGACGGGGACGGTTTAGAGTCCAGGTGAGGGTACGACAACGCTTTAGGGGGAGCGTACGTGTGAGGGAGCGGGTTAGTGTCAGCGTACGGGTTAGGATTAGGGGACGGGTGAGGGTCAGGCTTCGGGGAAGGGTTAGGGTTAGGGTTCGGGCTAGGGTTAGGGTTAGGGGACGGGGACGGTTTAGGGTCCAGGTGAGGGTACGACAACGCTTTAGGGGGAGCGTACGTGTGAGGGCGCGGGTTAGTGTCAGCGTACGGGTTAGGATTAGGGGACGGGTGAGGGTCAGGCTTCGGGGAAGGGTTAGGGTTAGGGTTCGGGCTAGGGTTAGTGTTAGGGGACGGGGACGGTTTAGGGTCCAGGTGAGGGTACGACAACGCTTTAGGGGGAGCGTACGTGTGAGGGCGCGGGTTAGTGTCAGCGTACGGGTTAGGATTATGGGACGGGTGAGGGTCAGGCTTCGGGGAAGGGTTAGGGTTAGGGTTCGGGCTAGGGTTAGGGTTAGGGGACGGGGACGGTTTAGGGTCCAGGTGAGGGTACGACAACGCTTTAGGGGGAGCGTACGTGTGAGGGCGCGGGTTAGTGTCAGCGTACGGGTTAGGATTAGGGGACGGGTGAGGGTCAGGCTTCGGGGAAGGGTTAGGGTTAGGGTTCGGGCTAGGGTTAGGGGACGGGGACGGTTTAGGGTCCAGGTGAGGGTACGACAACGCTTTCCGGGGAGCGTACGTGTGAGGGCGCGGGTTAGTGTCAGCGTACGGGTTAGGATTAGGGGACGGGTGAGGGTCAGGCTTCGGGGAAGGGTTAGGGTTAGGGTTCGGGCTAGGGTTAGGGTTAGGGGACGGGGACGGTTTAGGGTCCAGGTGAGGGTACGACAACGCTTTAGGGGGAGCGTACGTGTGAGGGCGCGGGTTAGTGTCAGCGTACGTGTTAGGATTAGGGGACGGGTGAGGGTCAGGCTTCGGGGAAGGGTTAGGGTTAGGGTTCGGGCTAGGGTTAGGGTTAGGGGACGGGGACGGTTTAGGGTCCAGGTGAGGGTACGACAACGCTTTAGGGGGAGAGTACGTGTGAGGGCGCGGGTTAGTGTCAGCGTATGGGTTAGGATTAGGGGACGGGTGAGGGTCAGGCTTCGGGGAAGGGTTAGGGTTAGGGTTCTGGCTAGGGTTAGGGTTAGGGGACGGGGACGGTTTAGGGTTCAGGTGAGGGTACGACAACGCTTTAGGGGGAGCGTACGTGTGAGGGCGCGGGTTAGTGTCAGCGTACGGGTTAGGATTAGGGGATGGGTGAGGGTGAGGCTTCGGGGAAGGGTTAGGGTTAGGGTTCGGGCTAGGGTTAGGGTTAGGGGACGGGGACGGTTTAGGGTCCAGGTGACGGTACGACAACGCTTTAGGGAGAGCGTACGTGTGAGGGCGTGGGTTAGTGTCAGCGTACGGGTTAGGATTAGGGGACGGGTGAGGGTCAGGCTTCGGGGAAGGGTTAGGGTTAGGGTTCGGGCTAGGGTTAGGGTTAGGGGACGGGGACGGTTTAGGGTCCAGGTGAGGGTACGACAACGCTTTAGGGGGAGCGTACGTGTGAGGGCGCGGGTTAGTGTCAGCGTACGGGTTAGGATTAGGGGACGGGTGAGGGTCAGGCTTCGGGGAAGGGTTAGGGTTAGGGTTCGGGCTAGGGTTAGGGTTAGGGGACGGGGACGGTTTAGGGTCCAGGTGAGGGTACGACAACGCTGTAGGGGGAGCGTACGTGTGAGGGCGCGGGTTAGTGTCAGCGTACGGGTTAGGATTAGGGGACGGGTGAGGGTCAGGCTTCGGGGAAGGGTTAGGGTTAGGGTTCGGGCTAGGGTTAGGGTTAGGGGACGGGGACGGTTTAGGGTCCAGGTGAGGGTACGACAACGCTTTAGGGGGAGCGTACGTGTGAGGGCGCGGGTTAGTGTCAGCGTACGGGTTAGGATTAGAGGACGGGTGAGTGTCAGGCTTCGGGGAAGGGTTAGGGTTAGGGTTCGGGCTAGGGTTAGGGTTAGGGGACGGGAACGGTTTAGGGTCCAGGTGAGGGTACGACAACGCTTTAGGGGGAGCGTACGTGTGAGGGCACGGGTTAGTGTCAGCGTACGGGTTAGGATTAGGGGACGGGTGAGGGTCAGGCTTCGGGGAAGGGTTAGGGTTAGGGTTCGGGCTAGGGTTAGGGTTAGGGGACGGGGACGGTTTAGGGTCCAGGTGAGGGTACGACAACGCTTTAGGGGGAGCGTACGTGTGAGGGCGCGGGTTAGTGTCAGCGTACGGGTTAGGATTAGGGGACGGGTGAGGGTCAGGCTTCGGGGAAGTGTTAGGGTTAGGGTTCGGGCTAGGTTTAGGGTTAGGAAACGGGGACGGTTTAGGGTCCAGGTGAGGGTACGACAACGCTTTAGGGGGAGCGTACGTGTGAGGGCGCGGGTTAGTGTCAGCGTACGGGTTAGGATTAGGGGACGGGTGAGGGTCAGGCTTCGGGGAAGGGTTAGTGTTAGGGTTCGGGCTAGGGTTAGGGTTAGGGGACGGGGACGGTTTAGGGTCCAAGTGAGGGTACGACAACGCTTTAGGGGGAGCGTACGTGTGAGGGCGCAGGTTAGTGTCAGCGTACGGGTTACGATTAGGGGACGGGTGAGGGTCAGGCTTCGGGGAAGGGTTAGGGTTAGGGTACGGGCTAGGGTTAGGGTTAGGGGACGGGGACGGTTTAGGGTCCAGGTGAGGGTACGACAACGCTTTAGGGGGAGCGTACGTGTGAGGGCGCGGGTTAGTTTCAGCGTACGGGTTAGGATTAGGGGACGGGTGAGGGTCAGGCTTCGGGGAAGGGTTAGGGTTAGGGTTCGGGCTAGGGTTAGGGTTAGGAAACGGGGACGGTTTAGGGTCCAGGTGAGGGTATGACAACGTTGTAGGGGGAGCGTACGTGTGAGGGCGCGGGTTAGTGTCAGCGTACGGGTTAGGATTAGGGGACGGGTGAGGGTCAGGCTTCGGGGAAGGGTTAGGGTTAGGGTTCGGGCTAGGGTTAGGGTTAGGGGACGGGGACGGTTTAGGGTCCAGCTGAGGGTACGACAACGCTTTAGGGGGAGCGTACGTGTGAGGGCGCAGGTTAGTGTCAGCGTACGGGTTAGGATTATGGGACGGGTGAGGGTCAGGCTTCGGGGAAGAGTTAGGGTTAGGGTTCGGGCTAGGGTTAGGGTTAGGGGACGGGGACGGTTTAGGGTCCAGGTGAGGGTACGACAACGCTTTAGGGGGAGCGTACGTGTGAGGGCGCGGGTTAGTGTCAGCGTACGGGTTAGGATTAGGGGACGGGTGAGGGTCAGGCTTCGGGGAAGGGTTAGGGTTAGGGTTCGGGCTAGGGTTAGGGTTAGGGGACGGGGACGGTTTAGGGTCCAGGTGAGGGTACGACAACGCTTTAGGGGGAGCGTACGTGTGAGGGCGCGGGTTAGTGTCAGCGTACGGGTTAGGATTAGGGGACGGGTGAGGGTCAGGCTTCGGGGAAGGGTTAGGGTTAGGGTTCGGGCTAGGGTTAGGGTTAGGGGACGGGGACGGTTTAGAGTCCAAGTGAGGGTACGACAACGCTTTAGGGGGAGCGTACGTGTGAGGGAGCGGGTTAGTGTCAGCGTACGGGTTAGGATTAGGGGACGGGTGAGGGTCAGGCTTCGGGGAAGGGTTAGGGTTAGGGTTCGGGCTAGGGTTAGGGTTAGGGGACGGGGACGGTTTAGGGTCCAGGTGAGGGTACGACAACGCTTTAGGGGGAGCGTACGTGTGAGGGCGCGGGTTAGTGTCAGCGTACGGGTTAGGATTAGGGGACGGGTGAGGGTCAGGCTTCGGGGAAGGGTTAGGGTTAGGGTTCGGGCTAGGGTTAGGGTTAGGGGACGGGGACGGTTTAGGGTCCAGGTGAGGGTACGACAACGCTTTAGGGGGAGCGTACGTGTGAGGGCGCGGGTTAGTGTCAGCGTACGGGTTAGGATTATGGGACGGGTGAGGGTCAGGCTTCGGGGAAGGGTTAGGGTTAGGGTTCGGGCTAGGGTTAGGGTTAGGGGACGGGGACGGTTTAGGGTCCAGGTGAGGGTACGACAACGCTTTAGGGGGAGCGTACGTGTGAGGGCGCGGGTTAGTGTCAGCGTACGGGTTAGGATTAGGGGACGGGTGAGGGTCAGGCTTCGGGGAAGGGTTAGGGTTAGGGTTCGGGCTAGGGTTAGGGTTAGGGGACGGGGACGGTTTAGGGTCCAGGTGAGGGTACGACAACGCTTTAGGGGGAGCGTACGTGTGAGGGCGCGGGTTAGTGTCAGCGTACGGGTTAGGATTAGGTGACGGGTGAGGGTCAGGCTCCGGGGAAGGGTTAGGGTTAGGGTTCGGGCTAGGGTTAGGGTTAGGGGACGGGGACGGTTTAGGGTCCAGGTGAGGGTACGACAACGCTTTAGGGGGAGCGTACGTGTGAGGGCGCGGGTTAGTGTCAGCGTACGGGTTAGGATTAGGGGACGGGTGAGGGTCAGGCTTCAGGGAAGGGTTAGGGTTAGGGTTCGGGCTAGGGTTAGGGGACGGGGACGGTTTAGGGTCCAGGTGAGGGTACGACAACGCTTTCGGGGGAGCGTACGTGTGAGGGCGCGGGTTAGTGTCAGCGTACGGGTTAGGATTAGGGGACGGGTGAGGGTCAGGCTTCGGGGAAGGGTTAGGGTTAGGGTTCGGGCTAGGGTTAGGGTTAGGGGACGGGGACGGTTTAGGGTCCAGGTGAGGGTACGACAACGCTTTAGGGGGAGCGTACGTGTGAGGGCGCGGGTTAGTGTCAGCGTACGGGTTAGGATTAGGGGACGGGTGAGGGTCAGGCTTCGGGGAAGGGTTAGGGTTAGGGTTCGGGCTAGGGTTAGGGTTAGGGGACGGGGACGGTTTAGGGTCCAGGTGAGGGTACGACAACGCTTTAGGGGGAGAGTACGTGTGAGGGCGCGGGTTAGTGTCAGCGTATGGGTTAGGATTAGGGGACGGGTGAGGGTCAGGCTTCGGGGAAGGGTTAGGGTTAGGGTTCTGGCTAGGGTTAGGGTTAGGGGACGGGGACGGTTTAGGGTTCAGGTGACGGTACGACAACGCTTTAGGGGGAGCGTACGTGTGAGGGCGCGGGTTAGTGTCAGCGTATGGGTTAGGATTAGGGGATGGGTGAGGGTGAGGCTTCGGGGAAGGGTTAGGGTTAGGGTTCGGGCTAGGGTTAGGGTTAGGGGACGGGGACGGTTTAGGGTCCAGGTGACGGTACGACAACGCTTTAGGGAGAGCGTACGTGTGAGAGCGTGGGTTAGTGTCAGCGTACGGGTTAGGATTAGGGGACGGGTGAGGGTCAGGCTTCGGGGAAGGGTTAGGGTTAGGGTTCGGGCTAGGGTTAGGGTTAGGGGACGGGGACGGTTTAGGGTCCAGGTGAGGGTACGACAACGCTTTAGGGGGAGCGTACGTGTGAGGGCGCGGGTTAGTGTCAGCGTACGGGTTAGGATTAGGGGACGGGTGAGGGTCAGGCTTCGGGGAAGGGTTAGGGTTAGGGTTCGGGCTAGGGTTAGGGTTAGGGGACGGGGACGGTTTAGGGTCCAGGTGAGGGTACGACAACGCTGTAGGGGGAGCGTACGTGTGAGGGCGCGGGTTAGTGTCAGCGTACGGGTTAGGATTAGGGGACGGGTGAGGGTCAGGCTTCGGGGAAGGGTTAGGGTTAGGGTTCGGGCTAGGATTAGGGGACGGGGACGGTTTAGGGTCCAGGTGAGGGTACGACAACGCTTTCGGGGGAGCGTACGTGTGAGGGCGCGGGTTAGTGTCAGCGTACGGGTTAGGATTAGGGGACGGGTGAGGGTCAGGCTTCGGGGAAGGGTTAGGGTTAGGGTTCGGGCTAGGGTTAGGGTTAGGGGACGGGGACGGTTTAGGGTCCAGGTGAGGGTACGACAACGCTTTAGGGGGAGCGTACGTGTGAGGGCGCGGGTTAGTGTCAGCGTACGTGTTAGGATTAGGGGACGGGTGAGGGTCAGGCTTCGGGGAAGGGTTAGGGTTAGGGTTCGGGCTAGGGTTAGGGTTAGGGGACGGGGACGGTTTAGGGTCCAGGTGAGGGTACGACAACGCTTTAGGGGGATAGTACGTGTGAGGGCGCGGGTTAGTGTCAGCGTATGGGTTAGGATTAGGGGACGGGTGAGGGTCAGGCTTCGGGTAAGTGTTAGGGTTAGGGTTCTGGCTAGGGTTAGGGTTAGGGGACGGGGACGGTTTAAGGTTCAGGTGAGGGTACGACAACGCTTTAGGGGGAGCGTACGTGTGAGGGCGCGGGTTAGTGTCAGCGTACGGGTTAGGATTAGGGGATGGGTGAGGGTGAGGCTTCGGGGAAGGGTTAGGGTTAGGGTTCGGGCTAGGGTTAGGGTTAGGGGACGGGGACGGTTTAGGGTCCAGGTGACGGTACGACAACGCTTTAGGGAGAGCGTACGTGTGAGGGCGTGGGTTAGTGTCAGCGTACGGGTTAGGATTAGGGGACGGGTGAGGGTCAGGCTTCGGGGAAGGGTTAGGGTTAGGGTTCGGGCTAGGGTTAGGGTTAGGGGACGGGGACGGTTTAGGGTCCAGGTGAGGGTACGACAACGCTGTAGGGGGAGCGTACGTGTGAGGGCGCGGGTTAGTGTCAGCGTACGGGTTAGGATTAGGGGACGGGTGAGGGTCAGGCTTCGGGGAAGTGTTAGGGTTAGGGTTCGGGCTAGGGTTAGGGTTAGGAAACGGGGACGGTTTAGGGTCCAGGTGAGGGTACGACAACTCTTTAGGGGGAGCGTACGTGTGAGGGCGCGGGTTAGTGTCAGCGTACGGGTTAGGATTAGGGGACGGGTGAGGGTCAGGCTTCGGGGAAGGGTTAGGGTTAGGGTTCGGGCTAGGGTTAGGGTTAGGGGACGGGGACGGTTTAGGGTCCAAGTGAGGGTACGACAACGCTTTAGGGGGAGCGTACGTGTGAGGGCGCAGGTTAGTGTCAGCGTACGGGTTACGATTAGGGGACGGGTGAGGGTCAGGCTTCGGGGAAGGGTTAGGGTTAGGGTACGGGCTAGGGTTAGGGTTAGGGGACGGGGACGGTTTAGGGTCCAGGTGAGGGTACGACAACGCTTTAGGGGGAGCGTACGGGTGAGGGCGCGGGTTAGTGTCAGCGTACGGGTTAGGATTAGGGGACGGGTGAGGGTCAGGCTTCGGGGAAGGGTTAGGGTTAGGGTTCGGGCTAGGGTTAGGGTTAGGGGACGGGGACGGTTTAGGGTCCAGGTGAGGGTACGACAACGCTTTAGGGGGAGCGTACGTGTGAGGGCGCGGGTTAGTGTCAGCGTACGGGTTAGGATTAGGGGACGGGTGAGGGTCAGGCTTCGGGGAAGGGTTAGGGTTAGGGTTCGGTCTAGGGTTAGGGTTAGGGGACGGGGACGGTTTAGGGTCCAGGTGAGGGTACGACAACGCTTTAGGGGGAGCGTACGTGTGAGGGCGCGGGTTAGTGTCAGCGTACGGGTTAGGATTAGGGGACGGGTGAGGGTCAGGCTTCGGGGAAGGGTTAGGGTTAGGGTTCGGGCTAGGGTTAGGGTTAGGGGACGGGGACGGTTTAGGGTCCAGGTGAGGGTACGACAACGCTTTAGGGGGAGCGTACGTGTGAGGGCGCGGGTTAGTGTCAGCGTACGGGTTAGGATTAGGGGACGGGTGAGGGTCAGGCTTCGGGGAAGGGTTAGGGTTAGGGTTCGGGCTAGGGTTAGGGTTAGGGGACGGGGACGGTTTAGGGTCCAGGTGAGAGTACGACAACGCTTTAGGGGGAGCGTACGTGTGAGGGCGCGGGTTAGTGTCAGCGTACGGGTTAGGATTAGGGGACGGGTGAGGGTCAGGCTTCGGGGAAGGGTTAGGGTTAGGGTTCGGTCTAGGGTTAGGGTTAGGGGACGGGGACGGTTTAGGGTCCAGGTGAGGGTACGACAACGCTTTAGGGGGAGCCTACGGGTGAGGGCGCGGGTTAGTGTCAGCGTACGGGTTAGGATTAGGGGAAGGGTGAGGGTCAGGCTTCACGGAAGGGTTAGGGTTAGGGTTCGGGCTAGGGTTAGGGTTAGGGGACGGGGACGGTTTAGGGTCCAGGTGAGGGTACGACAACGCTTTAGGGGGAGCGTACGTGTGAGGGCGCGGCTTAGTGTCAGCGTACGGGTTAGGATTAGGGGACGGGTGAGGGTGAGGCTTCGGGGAAGGGTTAGGGTTAGGGTTCGGGCTAGGGTTAGGGTTAGGGGACGGGGACGGTTTAGGGTCCAGGTGAGGGTACGACAACGCTTTAGGGGGAGCGTACGTGTGAGGGCGCGGGTTAGTGTCAGCGTACGGTTTAGGATTAGGGGACGGGTGAGGGTCAGGCTTCGGGGAAGGGTTAGGGTTAGGGTTCGGGCTAGGGTTAGGGTTAGGGGACGGGGACGGTTTAGGGTCCAGGTGAGGGTAGGACAACGCTTTAGGGGGAGCGTACGTGTGAGGGCGCGGGTTAGTGTCAGCGTACGGGTTAGGATTAGGGGACGGGTGAGGGTCAGGCTTCGGGGAAGGGTTAGGGTTAGGGTTCGGTCTAGGGTTAGGGTTAGGGGACGGGGACGGTTTAGGGTCCAGGTGAGGGTACGACAACGCTTTAGGGGGAGCGTACGGGTGAGGGCGTGGGTTAGTGTCAGCGTACGGGTTAGGATTAGGGGAAGGGTGAGGGTCAGGCTTCGCGGAAGGGTTAGGGTTAGGGTTCGGGCTAGGGTTAGGGTTAGGGGACGGGGACGGTTTAGGGTCCAGGTGAGGGTACGACAACGCTTTAGGGGGAGCGTACGTGTGAGGGCGCGGCTTAGTGTCAGCGTACGGGTTAGGATTAGGGGACGGGTGAGGGTCAGGCTTCGGGGAAGGGTTAGGGTTAGGGTTCGGGCTAGGGTTAGGGTTAGGGGACGGGGACGGTTTAGGGTCCAGGTGAGGGTACGACAACGCTTTAGGGGGAGCGTACGTGTGAGGGCGCGGGTTAGTGTCAGCGTACGGGTTAGGATTAGGGGACGGGTGAGGGTCAGGCTTCGGGGAAGGGTTAGGGTTAGGGTTCGGGCTAGGGTTAGGGTTAGGGGACGGGGACGGTTTAGGGTCCAGGTGAGGGTACGACAACGCTTTAGGGGGAGCGTACGTGTGAGGGCGCGGGTTAGTGTCAGCGTACCGGTTAGGATTAGGGGACGGGTGAGGGTCAGGCTTCGGGGAAGGGTTAGGGTTAGGGTTCGGGCTAGGGTTAGGGTTAGGGGACGGGGACGGTTTAGGGTCCAGGTGAGGGTACGACAACGCTTTAGGGGGAGCGTACGGGTGAGGGCGCGGGTTAGTGTCAGCGTACGGGTTAGGATTAGGGGACGGGTGAGGGTCAGGTTTCGGGGAAGGGTTAGGGTTAGGGTTCGGGCTAGGGTTAGGGTTAGGGGACGGGGACGGTTTAGGGTCCAGGTGAGAGTACGACAACGCTTTAGGGGGAGCGTACGTGTGAGGGCGCGGGTTAGTGTCAGCGTACGGGTTAGGATTAGGGGACGGGTGAGGGTCAGGCTTCGGGGAAGGGTTAGGGTTAGGGTTCGGTCTAGGGTTAGGGTTAGGGGACGGGGACGGTTTAGGGTCCAGGTGAGGGTACGACAACGCTTTAGGGGGAGCCTACGGGTGAGGGCGCGGGTTAGTGTCAGCGTACGGGTTAGGATTAGGGGAAGGGTGAGGGTCAGGCTTCACGGAAGGGTTAGGGTTAGGGTTCGGGCTAGGGTTAGGGTTAGGGGACGGGGACGGTTTAGGGTCCAGGTGAGGGTACGACAACGCTTTAGGGGGAGCGTACGTGTGAGGGCGCGGCTTAGTGTCAGCGTACGGGTTAGGATTAGGGGACGGGTGAGGGTCAGGCTTCGGGGAAGGGTTAGGGTTAGGGTTCGGGCTAGGGTTAGGGTTAGGGGACGGGGACGGTTTAGGGTCCAGGTGAGGGTACGACAACGCTTTAGGGGGAGCGTACGTGTGAGGGCGCGGGTTAGTGTCAGCGTACGGGTTAGGATTAGGGGACGGGTGAGGGTCAGGCTTCGGGGAAGGGTTAGGGTTAGGGTTCGGGCTAGGGTTAGGGTTAGGGGACGGGGACGGTTTAGGGTCCAGGTGAGGGTACGACAACGCTTTAGGGGGAGCGTACGTGTGAGGGCGCGGGTTAGTGTCAGCGTACGGGTTAGGATTAGGGGACGGGTGAGGGTCAGGCTTCGGGGAAGGGTTAGGGTTAGGGTTCGGTCTAGGGTTAGGGTTAGGGGACGGGGACGGTTTAGGGTCCAGGTGAGGGTACGACAACGCTTTAGGGGGAGCGTACGGGTGAGGGCGCGGGTTAGTGTCAGCGTACGGGTTAGGATTAGGGGAAGGGTGAGGGTCAGGCTTCGCGGAAGGGTTAGGGTTAGGGTTCGGGCTAGGGTTAGGGTTAGGGGACGGGGACGGTTTAGGGTCCAGGTGAGGGTACGACAACGCTTTAGGGGGAGCGTACGTGTGAGGGCGCGGCTTAGTGTCAGCGTACGGGTTAGGATTAGGGGACGGGTGAGGGTCAGGCTTGGGGAAGGGTTAGGGTTAGGGTTCGGGCTAGGGTTAGGGTTAGGAAACGGGGACGGTTTAGGGTCCAGGTGAGGGTACGACAACGCTTTAGGGGGATCGTACGTGTGAGGGCGCGGGTTAGTGTCAGCGTACGGATTAGGATTAGGGGACGGGTGAGGGTCAGGCTTCGGGGAAGTGTTAGGGATAGGGTTCGGGCTAGGGTTAGGGTTAGGGGACGGGGACGGTTTAGGGTCCAGGTGAGGGTAGGACAACGCTTTAGGTGGAGCGTACGTGTGAGGGAACGGGTTAGTGTCAGCGTACGGGTTAGGATTAGGGGACGGGTGAGGGTCAGGCTTCGGGGAAGGGTTAGGGTTAGGGTTCGGGCTAGGGTTAGGGTTAGGGGACGGGGACGGTTTAGGGTCCAGGTGAGGGTACGACAACGCTTTAGGGGGAGCGTACGTGTGAGGGCGCGGGTTAGTGTCAGCGTACGGGTTAGGATTAGGGGACGGGTGAGGGTCAGGCTTCGGGGAAGGGTTAGGGTTAGGGTTCGGGCTAGGGTTAGGGTTAGGGGACGGGGACGGTTTAGGGTCCAGGTGAGGGTACGACAACGCTTTAGGGGGAGCGTACGTGTGAGGGCGCGGGTTAGTGTCAGCGTACGGGTTAGGATTAGGGGACGGGTGAGGGTCAGGCTTCGGGGAAGGGTTAGGGTTAGGGTTCGGGCTAGGGTTAGGGTTAGGGGACGGGGACGGTTTAGGGTCCAGGTGAGGGTACGACAACGCTTTAGGGGGAGCGTACGTGTGAGGGCGCGGGTTAGTGTCAGCGTACGGTTTAGGATTAGGGGACGGGTGAGGGTCAGGCTTCGGGGAAGGGTTAGGGTTAGGGTTCGGTCTAGGGTTAGGGTTAGGAGACGGGGACGGTTTAGGGTCCAGGTGAGTGTACGACAACGCTTTAGGGGGAGCGTACGGATGAGGGCGCGGGTTAGTGTCAGCGTACGGGTTAGGATTAGGGGAAGGGTGAGGGTCAGGCTTCGCGGAAGGGTTAGGTTTAGGGTTCGGGCTAGGGTTAGGGTTAGGGGACGGGGACGGTTTAGGGTCCAGGTGAGGGTACGACAACGCTTTAGGGGGAGCGTACGTGTGAGGGCGCGGCTTAGTGTCAGCGTACGGGTTAGGATTAGGGGACGGGTGAGGGTCAGGCTTCGGGGAAGGGTTAGGGTTAGGGTTCGGGCTAGGGTTAGGGTTAGGGGACGGGGACGGTTTAGGGTCCAGGTGAGGGTACGACAACGCTTTAGGGGGAGCGTACGTGTGAGGGCGCGGGTTAGTGTCAGCGTACGGGTTAGGATTAGGGGACGGGTGAGGGTCAGGCTTCGGGGAAGGGTTAGGGTTAGGGTTCGGGCTAGGGTTAGGGTTAGGGGACGGGGACGGTTTAGGGTCCAGGTGAGGGTAGGACAACGCTTTAGGGGGAGCGTACGTGTGAGGGCGCGGGTTAGTGTCAGCGTACGGGTTAGGATTAGGGGACGGGTGAGGGTCAGGCTTCGGGGAAGGGTTAGGGTTAGGGTTCGGTCTAGGGTTAGGGTTAGGGGACGGGGACGGTTTAGGGTCCAGGTGAGGGTACGACAACGCTTTAGGGGGAGCGTACGGGTGAGGGCGCGGGTTAGTGTCAGCGTACGGGTTAGGATTAGGGGACGGGTGAGGGTCAGGCTTCGGGGAAGGGTTAGGGTTAGGGTTCGGGCTAGGGTTAGGGTTAGGGGACGGGGACGGTTTAGGGTCCAGGTGAGGGTACGACAACGCTTTAGGGGGAGCGTACGTGTGAGGGCGCGGGTTAGTGTCAGCGTACGGGTTAGGATTAGGGGACGGGTGAGGGTCAGGCTTCGGGGAAGGGTTAGGGTTAGGGTTCGGTCTAGGGTAAGGGTTAGGGGACGGGGACGGTTTAGGGTCCAGGTGAGGGTACGACAACGCTTTAGGGGGAGCGTACGCGTGAGGGCGCGGGTTAGTGTCAGCGTACGGGTTAGGATTAGGGGACGGGTGAGGGTCAGGCTTCGGGGAAGGGTTAGGGTTAGGGTTCGGGCTAGGGTTAGGGTTAGGGGACGGGGACGGTTTAGGGTCCAGGTGAGGGTACGACAACGCTTTAGGGGGAGCGTACGTGTGAGGGCGCGGGTTAGTGTCAGCGTACGGGTTAGGATTAGGGGACGGGTGAGGGTCAGGCTTCGGGGAAGGGTTAGGGTTAGGGTTCGGTCTAGGGTAAGGGTTAGGGGACGGGGACGGTTTAGGGTCCAGGTGAGGGTACGACAACGCTTTAGGGGGAGCGTACGCGTGAGGGCGCGGGTTAGTGTCAGCGTACGGGTTAGGATTAGGGGACGGGTGAGGGTCAGGCTTCGGGGAAGGGTTAGGGTTAGGGTTCGGGCTAGGGTTAGGGTTAGGGGACGGGGACGGTTTAGGGTCCAGGTGAGGGTACGACAACGCTTTAGGGGGAGCGTACGTGTGAGGGCGCGGGTTAGTGTCAGCGTACGGGTTAGGATTAGGGGACGGGTGAGGGTCAGGCTTCGGGGAAGGGTTAGGGTTAGGGTTCGGGCTAGGGTTAGGGTTAGGGGACGGGGACGGTTTAGGGTCCAGGTGAGAGTACGACAACGCTTTAGGGGGAGCGTACGTGTGAGGGCGCGGGTTAGTGTCAGCGTACGGGTTAGGATTAGGGGACGGGTGAGGGTCAGGCTTCGGGGAAGGGTTAGGGTTAGGGTTCGGGCTAGGGTTAGGGTTAGGGGACGGGGACGGTTTAGGGTCCAGGTGAGGGTACGACAACGCTTTAGGGGGAGCGTACGTGTGAGGGCGCGGGTTAGTGTCAGCGTACGGGTTAGGATTAGGGGACGGGTGAGGGTCAGGCTTCGGGGAAGGGTTAGGGTTAGGGTTCGGGCTAGGGTTAGGGTTAGGGGACGGGGACGGTTTAGGGTCCAGGTGAGGGTACGACAACGCTTTAGGGGGAGCGTACGTGTGAGGGCGCGGGTTAGTGTCAGCGTACGGGTTAGGATTAGGGGACGGGTGAGGGTCAGGCTTCGGGGAAGGGTTAGGGTTAGGGTTCGGGCTAGGGTTAGGGTTAGGGGACGGGGACGGTTTAGGGTCCAGGTGAGGGTACGACAACGCTTTAGGGGGAGCGTACGTGTGAGGGCGCGGGTTAGTGTCAGCGTACGGTTTAGGATTAGGGGACGGGTGAGGGTCAGGCTTCGGGGAAGGGTTAGGGTTAGGGTTCGGTCTAGGGTTAGGGTTAGGAGACGGGGACGGTTTAGGGTCCAGGTGAGTGTACGACAACGCTTTAGGGGGAGCGTACGGATGAGGGCGCGGGTTAGTGTCAGCGTACGGGTTAGGATTAGGGGAAGGGTGAGGGTCAGGCTTCGCGGAAGGGTTAGGGTTAGGGTTCGGGCTAGGGTTAGGGTTAGGGGACGGGGACGGTTTAGGGTCCAGGTGAGGGTACGACAACGCTTTAGGGGGAGCGTACGTGTGAGGGCGCGGCTTAGTGTCAGCGTACGGGTTAGGATTAGGGGACGGGTGAGGGTCAGGCTTCGGGGAAGGGTTAGGGTTAGGGTTCGGGCTAGGGTTAGGGTTAGGGGACGGGGACGGTTTAGGGTCCAGGTGAGGGTACGACAACGCTTTAGGGGGAGCGTACGTGTGAGGGCACGGGTTAGTGTCAGCGTACGGGTTAGGATTAGGGGACGGGTGAGGGTCAGGCTTCGGGGAAGGGTTAGGGTTAGGGTTCGGGCTAGGGTTAGGGTTAGGGGACGGGGACGGTTTAGGGTCCAGGTGAGGGTAGGACAAAGCTTTAGGGGGAGCGTACGTGTGAGGGCGCGGGTTAGTGTCAGCGTACGGGTTAGGATTAGGGGACGGGTGAGGGTCAGGCTTCGGGGAAGGGTTAGGGTTAGGGTTCGGTCTAGGGTTAGGGTTAGGGGACGGGGACGGTTTAGGGTCCAGGTGAGGGTACGACAACGCTTTAGGGGGAGCGTACGGGTGAGGGCGCGGGTTAGTGTCAGCGTACGGGTTAGGATTAGGGGACGGGTGAGGGTCAGGCTTCGGGGAAGGGTTAGGGTTAGGGTTCGGGCTAGGGTTAGGGTTAGGGGACGGGGACGGTTTAGGGTCCAGGTGAGGGTACGACAACGCTTTAGGGGGAGCGTACGTGTGAGGGCGCGGGTTAGTGTCAGCGTACGGGTTAGGATTAGGGGACGGGTGAGGGTCAGGCTTCGGGGAAGGGTTAGGGTTAGGGTTCGGTCTAGGGTAAGGGTTAGGGGACGGGGACGGTTTAGGGTCCAGGTGAGGGTACGACAACGCTTTAGGGGGAGCGTACGCGTGAGGGCGCGGGTTAGTGTCAGCGTACGGGTTAGGATTAGGGGACGGGTGAGGGTCAGGCTTCGGGGAAGGGTTAGGGTTAGGGTTCGGGCTAGGGTTAGGGTTAGGGGACGGGGACGGTTTAGGGTCCAGGTGAGGGTACGACAACGCTTTAGGGGGAGCGTACGTGTGAGGGCGCGGGTTAGTGTCAGCGTACGGGTTAGGATTAGGGGACGGGTGAGGGTCAGGCTTCGGGGAAGGGTTAGGGTTAGGGTTCGGGCTAGGGTTAGGGTTAGGGGACGGGGACGGTTTAGGGTCCAGGTGAGAGTACGACAACGCTTTAGGGGGAGCGTACGTGTGAGGGCGCGGGTTAGTGTCAGCGTACGGGTTAGGATTAGGGGACGGGTGAGGGTCAGGCTTCGGGGAAGGGTTAGGGTTAGGGTTCGGTCTAGGGTTAGGGTTAGGGGACGGGGACGGTTTAGGGTCCAGGTGAGGGTACGACAACGCTTTAGGGGGAGCCTACGGGTGAGGGCGCGGGTTAGTGTCAGCGTACGGGTTAGGATTAGGGGAAGGGTGAGGGTCAGGCTTCACGGAAGGGTTAGGGTTAGGGTTCGGGCTAGGGTTAGGGTTAGGGGACGGGGACGGTTTAGGGTCCAGGTGAGGGTACGACAACGCTTTAGGGGGAGCGTACGTGTGAGGGCGCGGCTTAGTGTCAGCGTACGGGTTAGGATTAGGGGACGGGTGAGGGTCAGGCTTCGGGGAAGGGTTAGGGTTAGGGTTCGGGCTAGGGTTAGGGTTAGGGGACGGGGACGGTTTAGGGTCCAGGTGAGGGTACGA
This sequence comes from Globicephala melas, assembly GCF_963455315.2. Taxonomy (NCBI): domain Eukaryota; kingdom Metazoa; phylum Chordata; class Mammalia; order Artiodactyla; family Delphinidae; genus Globicephala; species Globicephala melas. The sequence continues at coordinate 225,371 of NW_027207529.1, read as the reverse complement.
CAACGCTTTAGGGGGAGCGTACGTGTGAGGGCGCGGGTTAGTGTCAGCGTACGGGTTAGGATTAGGGGACGGGTGAGGGTCAGGCTTCGGGGAAGGGTTAGGGTTAGGGTTCGGGCTAGGGTTAGGGTTAGGGGACGGGGACGGTTTAGGGTCCAGGTGAGGGTAGGACAACGCTTTAGGGGGAGCGTACGTGTGAGGGCGCGGGTTAGTGTCAGCGTACGGGTTAGGATTAGGGGACGGGTGAGGGTCAGGCTTCGGGGAAGGGTTAGGGTTAGGGTTCGGTCTAGGGTTAGGGTTAGGGGACGGGGACGGTTTAGGGTCCAGGTGAGGGTACGACAACGCTTTAGGGGGAGCGTACGGGTGAGGGCGCGGGTTAGTGTCAGCGTACGGGTTAGGATTAGGGGAAGGGTGAGGGTCAGGCTTCGCGGAAGGGTTAGGGTTAGGGTTCGGGCTAGGGTTAGGGTTAGGGGACGGGGACGGTTTAGGGTCCAGGTGAGGGTACGACAACGCTTTAGGGGGAGCGTACGTGTGAGGGCGCGGGTTAGTGTCAGCGTACGGGTTAGGATTAGGGGACGGGTGAGGGTCAGGCTTCGGGGAAGGGTTAAGGTTAGGGTTCGGGCTAGGGTTAGGGTTAGGGGACGGGGACGGTTTAGGGTCCAGGTGAGGGTACGACAACGCTTTAGGGGGAGCGTACGTGTGAGGGCGCGGGTTAGTGTCAGCGTACGGGTTAGGATTAGGGGACGGGTGAGGGTCAGGCTTCGGGGAAGGGTTAGGGTTAGGGTTCTGGCTAGGGTTAGGGTTAGGGGACGGGGACGGTTTAGGGTTCAGGTGAGGGTACGACAACGCTTTAGGGGGAGCGTACGTGTGAGGGCGCGGGTTAGTGTCAGCGTACGGGTTAGGATTAAGGGACGGGTGAGGGTTAGGCTTCGGGGAAGGGTTAGGGTTAGGGTTCGGGCTAGGGTTAGGGTTAGGGGACGGGGACGGTTTAGGGTCCATGTGAGGGTACGACAACGCTTTAGGGAGAGCGTACGTGTGAGGGCGTGGGTTAGTGTCAGCGTACGGGTTAGGATTAGGGGACGGGTGAGGGTCAGGCTTCGGGGAAGTGTTAGGGTTAGGGTTCGGGCTAGGGTTAGGGTTAGGGGACGGGGACGGTTTAGGGTCCAGGTGAGGGTACGACAACGCTTTAGGGGGAGCGTACGTGTGAGGGCGCGGGTTAGTGTCAGCGTACGGGTTAGGATTAGGGGACGGGTGAGGGTCAGGCTTCGGGGAAGGGTTAGGGTTAGGGTTCGGGCTAGGGTTAGGGTTAGGGGACGGGGACGGTTTAGGGTCCAGGTGAGGGTGCGACAACGCTGTAGGGGGAGCGTACGTGTGAGGGCGCGGGTTAGTGTCAGCGTACGGGTTAGGATTAGGGGACGGGTGAGGGTCAGGCTTCGGGGAAGTGTTAGGGTTAGGGTTCGGTCTAGGGTTAGGGTTAGGGGACGGGGAAGGTTTAGGGTCCAGGTGAGGGTACGACAACGCTTTAGGGGGAGCGTACGTGTGAGGGCGCGGGTTAGTGTCAGCGTACGAGTTAGGATTAGGGGACGGGTGAGGGTCAGGCTTCGGGGAAGGGTTAGGGTTAGGGTTCGGGCTAGGGTTAGGGTTAGGGGACGGGGACGGTTTAGGGTCCAGGTGAGGGTACGACAACGCTTTAGGGGGAGCGTACGTGTGAGGGCGCGGGTTAGTGTCAGCGTACGGGTTAGGATTAGGGGACGGGTGAGGGTCAGGCTTCGGGGAAGTGTTAGGGTTAGGGTTCGGGCTAGGGTTAGGGTTAGGAGAAGGGGACGGTTTAGGGTCCAGGTGAGGGTACGACAACGCTTTAGGGGGAGCGTACGTGTGAGGGCGCGGGTTAGTGTAAGCGTACGGGTTAGGATTAGGGGACGGGTGAGGGTCAGGCTTCGGGGAAGTGTAAGGGTTAGGGTTCGGGCTAGGGTTAGGGTTAGGAAACGGGGACGGTTTAGGGTCCAGGTTAGGGTACGACAACGTTGTAGGGGGAGCGTACGTGTGAGGGCGCGGGTTAGTGTCAGCGTACGGGTTAGGATTAGGGGACGGGTGAGGGTCAGGCTTCGGGGAAGGGTTAGGGTTAGGGTTCGGGCTAGGGTTAGGGTTAGGGGACGGGGACGGTTTAGGGTCCAGGTGAGGGTACGACAACGCTTTAGGGGGAGCGTACGTGTGAGGGCGCGGGTTAGTGTCAGCGTACGGGTTAGGATTATGGGACGGGTGAGGGTCAGGCTTCGGGGAAGAGTTAGGGTTAGGGTTCGGGCTAGGGTTAGGGTTAGGGGACGGGGACGGTTTAGGGTCCAGGTGAGGGTACGACAACGCTTTAGGGGGAGCGTACGTGTGAGGGCGCGGGTTAGTGTCAGCGTACGGGTTAGGATTAGGGGACGGGTGAGGGTCAGGCTTCGGGGAAGGGTTAGGGTTAGGGTTCGGGCTAGGGTTAGGTTTAGGGGACGGGGACGGTTTAGGGTCCAGGTGACGGTACGACAACGCTTTAGGGGGAGCGTACGTGTGAGGGCGCGGGTTAGTGTCAGCGTACGGGTTAGGATTAGGGGACGGGTGAGGGTCAGGCTTCGGGGAAGAGTTAGGGTTAGGGTTCGGGCTAGGGTTAGGGTTAGGGGACGGGGACGGTTTAGGGTCCAGGTGAGGGTACGACAACGCTTTAGGGGGAGCGTACGTGTGAGGGCGCGGGTTAGTGTCAGCGTACGGGTTAGGATTAGGGGACGGGTGAGGGTCAGGCTTCGGGGAAGGGTTAGGGTTAGGGTTCGGGCTAGGGATAGGGTTAGGGGACGGGGACGGTTTAGGGTCCAGGTGAGGGTACGACAACGCTTTAGGGGGAGCGTACGTGTGAGGGCGCGGGTTAGTGTCAGCGTACGGGTTAGGATTAGGGGACGGGTGAGGGTCAGGCTTCGGGGAAGGGTTAGGATTAGGGTACGGGCTAGGGTTAGGGTTAGGGGACGGGGACGGTTTAGGGTCCAGGTGAGGGTACGACAACGCTTTAGGGGGAGCGTACGTGTGAGGGCGCGGGTTAGTGTCAGCGTACGGGTTAGGGTTAGGGGACGGGTGAGGGTCAGGCTTCGGGGAAGGGTTAGGGTTAGGGTTCGGGCTAGGGTTAGGGTTAGGGGACGGGGACGGTTTAGGGTCCAGGTGAGGGTACGACAACGCTTTAGGGGGAGCGTACGTGTGAGGGCGCGGGTTAGTGTCAGCGTACGGGTTAGGATTAGGGGACGGGTGAGGGTCAGGCTTCGGGGAAGGGTTAGGGTTAGGGTTCGGGCTAGGGTTAGGGTTAGGGGACGGGGACGGTTTAGGGTCCAGGTGAGGGTACGACAACGCTTTAGGGGGAGCATACGTGTGAGGGCGCGGGTTAGTGTCAGCGTACGGGTTAGGATTAGGGGACGGGTGAGGGTCAGGCTTCGGGGAAGGGTTAGGGTTAGGGTTCGTGCTAGGGTTAGGGTTAGGGGACGGGGACGGTTTAGGGTCCAGGTGAGGGTACGACAACGCTTTAGGGGGAGCGTACGTGTGAGGGCGCGGCTTAGTGTCAGCGTACGGGTTAGGATTAGGGGACGGGTGAGGGTCAGGCTTCGGGGAAGGGTTAGGGTTAGGGTTCGGGCTAGGGTTAGGGTTAGGGGACGGGGACGGTTTAGGGTCCAGGTGAGGGTACGACAACGCTTTAGGGGGAGCGTACGTGTGAGGGCGCGGGTTAGTGTCAGCGTACGGGTTAGGATTAGGGGACGGGTGAGGGTCAGGCTTCGGGGAAGGGTTAGGGTTAGGGTTCGGGCTAGGGTTAGGGTTAGGGGACGGGGACGGTTTAGGGTCCAGGTGAGGGTACGACAACGCTTTAGGGGGAGCGTACGTGTGAGGGCGTGGGTTAGTGTCAGCGTACGGGTTAGGATTAGGGGACGGGTGAGGGTCAGGCTTCGGGGAAGGGCTAGGGTTAGGGTTCGGGCTAGGGTTAGGGTTAGGGGACGGGGACGGTTTACGGTCCAGGTGAGGGTACGACAACGCTTTAGGGGGAGCGTACGTGTGAGGGCGTGGGTTAGTGTCAGCGTACGGGTTAGGATTAGGGGACGGGTGAGGGTCAGGCTTCGGGGAAGGGTTAGGGTTAGGGTTCGGGCTAGGGTTAGGGTTAGGGGACGGGGACGGTTTAGGGTCCAGGTGAGGGTACGACAACGCTTTAGGGGGAGCGTACGTGTGAGGGCGCGGGTTAGTGTCAGCGTACGGGTTAGGATTAGGGGACGGGTGAGGGTCAGGCTTCGGGGAAGTTTTAGGGTTAGGGTTCGGGCTAGGGTTAGGGTTAGGGGACGGGGACGGTTTAGGGTCCAGGTGAGGGTACGACAACGCTTTAGGGGGAGCGTACGTGTGAGGGCGCGGGTTAGTGTCAGCGTACGGGTTAGGATTAGGGGACGGGTGAGGGTCAGGCTTCGGGGAAGGGTTAGGGTTAGGGTTCGGGCTAGGGTTAGGGTTAGGGGACGGGGACAGTTTAGGGTCCAGGTGAGGGTACGACAACGCTTTAGGGGGAGCGTACGTGTGAGGGCGCGGGTTAGTGTCAGCGTACGGGTTAGGATTAGGGGACGGGTGAGGGTCAGGCTTCGGGGAAGTGTTAGGGTTAGGGTTCGGGCTAGGGTTAGGGTTAGGGGACGGGGACGGTTTAGGGTCCAGGTGAGGGTACGACAACGCTTTAGGGGGAGCGTACGTGTGAGGGCGCGGGTTAGTGTCAGCGTACGGGTTAGGATTAGGGGACGGGTGAGGGTCAGGCTTCGGGGAAGGGTTAGGGTTAGGGTTCGGGCTAGGGTTAGGGTTAGGGGACGGGGACGGTTTAGGGTCCAAGTGAGGGTACGACAACGCTTTAGGGGGAGCGTACGTGTGAGGGCGTGGGTTAGTGTCAGCGTACGGGTTAGGATTAGGGGACGGGTGAGGGTCAGGCTTCGGGGAAGGGTTAGGGTTAGGGTTCGGGCTAGGGTTAGGGTTAGGAAACGGGGACGGTTTAGGGTCCAGGTGAGGGTACGACAACGTTGTAGGGGGAGCGTACGTGTGAGGGCGCGGGTTAGTGTCAGCGTACCGGATAGGATTAGGGGACGGGTGAGGGTAAGGCTTCGGGGAAGGGTTAGGGTTAGGGTTCGGGCTAGGGTTAGGGTTAGGGGACGGGGACGGTTTAGGGTCCAGGTGAGGGTACGACAACGCTTTAGGGGGAGCGTACGTGTGAGGGCGCGGGTTAGTGTCTGTGTACGGGTTAGGATTAGGGGAAGGGTGAGTGTCAGGCTTCGGGGAAGGGTTAGGGTTAGGGTTCTGGCTAGGGTTAGGGTTAGGGGACGGGGACGGTTTAGGGTCCAAGTGAGGGTACGACAACGCTTTAGGGGGAGCGTACGTGTGAGGGCGCGGGTTAGTGTCAGCGTACGGGTTAGGATTAGGGGACGGGTGAGGGTCAGGCTTCGGGGAAGGGTTAGGGTTAGGGTTCGGTCTAGGGTTAGGGTTAGGGGACGGGGAAGGTTTAGGGTCCAGGTGAGGGTACGACAACGCTTTAGGGGGAGCGTACGTGTGAGGGCGCGGGTTAGTGTCAGCGTACGGGTTAGGATTAGGGGACGGGTGAGGGTCAGGCTTCGGGGAAGGGTTAGGGTTAGGGTTCGGGCTAGGGTTAGGGTTAGGGGACGGGGACGGTTTAGGGTCCAAGTGAGGGTACGACAACGCTTTAGGGGGAGCGTACGTGTGAGGGCGCGGGTTAGTGTCAGCGTACGGGTTAGGATTAGGGGACGGGTGAGGGTCAGGCTTCGGGGAAGGTTTAGGGTTAGGGTTCGGGCTAGGGTTAGGGTTAGGGGACGGGGACGGTTTAGGGTCCAGGTGAGGGTACGACAACGCTTTAGGGGCAGCGTACGTGTGAGGGCGCGGGTTAGTGTCAGCGTACGGGTTAGGATTAGGGGACGGGTGAGGGTCAGGCTTCGGGGAAGGGTTAGGGTTAGGGTACGGGCTAGGGTTAGGGTTAGGGGACGGTTACGGTTTAGGGTCCAGGTGAGGGTACGACAACGCTTTAGGGGGAGCGTACGTGTGAGGGCGCGGGTTAGTGTCAGCGTACGGGTTAGGATTAGGGGACGGGTGAGGGTCAGGCTTCGGGGAAGGGTAAGGGTTAGGGTTCGGGCTAGGGTTAGGGTTAGGAAACGGGGACGGTTTAGGGTCCAGGTTAGGGTACGACAACGTTGTAGGGGGAGCGTACGTGTGAGGGCGCGGGTTAGTGTCAGCGTACGGGTTAGGATTAGGGGACGGGTGAGGGTCAGGCTTCGGGGAAGGGTTAGGGTTAGGGTTCGGGCTAGGGTTAGGGTTAGGGGACGGGGACGGTTTAGGGTCCAGGTGAGGGTACGACAACGCTTTAGGGGGAGCGTACGTGTGAGGGCGCGGGTTAGTGTCAGCGTACGGGTTAGGATTATGGGACGGGTGAGGGTCAGGCTTCGGGGAAGAGTTAGGGTTAGGGTTCGGGCTAGGGTTAGGGTTAGGGGACGGGGACGGTTTAGGGTCCAGGTGAGGGTACGACAACGCTTTAGGGGGAGCGTACGTGTGAGGGCGCGGGTTAGTGTCAGCGTACGGGTTAGGATTAGGGGACGGGTGAGGGTCAGGCTTCGGGGAAGGGTTAGGGTTAGGGTTCGGGCTAGGGTTAGGTTTAGGGGACGGGGACGGTTTAGGGTCCAGGTGACGGTACGACAACGCTTTAGGGGGAGCGTACGTGTGAGGGCGCGGGTTAGTGTCAGCGTACGGGTTAGGATTAGGGGACGGGTGAGGGTCAGGCTTCGGGGAAGAGTTAGGGTTAGGGTTCGGGCTAGGGTTAGGGTTAGGGGACGGGGACGGTTTAGGGTCCAGGTGAGGGTACGACAACGCTTTAGGGGGAGCGTACGTGTGAGGGCGCGGGTTAGTGTCAGCGTACGGGTTAGGATTAGGGGACGGGTGAGGGTCAGGCTTCGGGGAAGGGTTAGGGTTAGGGTTCGGGCTAGGGATAGGGTTAGGGGACGGGGACGGTTTAGGGTCCAGGTGAGGGTACGACAACGCTTTAGGGGGAGCGTACGTGTGAGGGCGCGGGTTAGTGTCAGCGTACGGGTTAGGATTAGGGGACGGGTGAGGGTCAGGCTTCGGGGAAGGGTTAGGATTAGGGTACGGGCTAGGGTTAGGGTTAGGGGACGGGGACGGTTTAGGGTCCAGGTGAGGGTACGACAACGCTTTAGGGGGAGCGTACGTGTGAGGGCGCGGGTTAGTGTCAGCGTACGGGTTAGGGTTAGGGGACGGGTGAGGGTCAGGCTTCGGGGAAGGGTTAGGGTTAGGGTTCCGGCTAGGGTTAGGGTTAGGGGACGGGGACGGTTTAGGGTCCAGGTGAGGGTACGACAACGCTTTAGGGGAAGCGTACGTGTGAGGGCGCGGGTTAGTGTCAGCGTACGGGTTAGGATTAGGGGACGGGTGAGGGTCAGGCTTCGGGGAAGGGTTAGGGTTAGGGTTCGGGCTAGGGTTAGGGTTAGGAAACGGGGACGGTTTAGGGTCCAGGTGAGGGTACGACAACGCTCTAGGGGGAGCGTACGTGTGAGGGCGCGGGTTAGTGTCAGCGTACGCGTTAGGATTAGGGGAAGGGTGAGGGTCAGGCTTCGCGGAAGGGTTAGGGTTAGGGTTCGGGCTAAGGTTAGGGTTAGGGGCCGGGGACGGTTTAGGGTCCAGGTGAGGGTACGACAACGCTTTAGGGAGAACGTACGTGTGAGGGCGCGGGTTAGTGTCAGCGTACGGGTTAGGATTAGGGGAAGGGTGAGTGTCAGGCTTCGGGGAAGGGTTAGGGTTAGGGTTCAGGCTAGGGTTAGGGTTAGGGGACGGGGACGGTTTAGGGTCCAGGTGAGGGTACGACAACGCTTTAGGGGGAGCGTACGTGTGAGGGCGCGGGTTCGTGTCAGCGTACGGGTTAGGATTAGGGGACGGGTGAGGGTCAGGCTTCGGGGAAGGGTTAGGGTTAGGGTTCGGGCTAGTGTTAGGGTTACGGGACGGGGACGGTTTAGGGTCCAGGTGAGGGTACGACAACGCTTTAGGGGGAGCGTACGTGTGAGGGCGCAGGTTAGTGTCAGCGTACGGGTTAGGATTAGGGGACGGGTGAGGGTCAGGCTTCGGGGAAGGGTTAGGGTTAGGGTTTGGGCTAGGGTTAGGGTTAGGGGACGGGGACGGTTTAGGGTCCAGGTGAGGGTACAACAACGCTTTAGGGGGAGCGTACGTGTGAGGGCGCGGGTTAGTGTCAGCGTACGGGTTAGGATTAGGGGACGGGTGAGGGTCAGGCTTCGGGGAAGGGCTAGGGTTAGGGTTCGGGCTAGTGTTAGGGTTAGGGGACGGGGAAGGTTTACGGTCCAGGTGAGGGTACGACAACGCTTTAGGGGGAGCGTACGTGTGAGGGCGCGGGTTAGTGTCAGCGTACGGGTTAGGATTAGGGGACGGGTGAGGGTCAGGCTTCGGGGAAGGGTTAGGGTTAGGGTTCGGGCTAGGGTTAGGGTTAGGGGACGGGGACGGTTTAGGGTCCAGGTGAGGGTACGACAACGCTTTAGGGGGAGCGTACGTGTGAGGGCGCGGGTTAGTGTCAGCGTACGGTTTAGGATTAGGGGACGGGTGAGGGTCAGGCTTCGGGGAAGGGTTAGGGTTAGGGTTCGGTCTAGGGTTAGGGTTAGGAGACGGGGACGGTTTAGGGTCCAGGTGAGTGTACGACAACGCTTTAGGGGGAGCGTACGGATGAGGGCGCGGGTTAGTGTCAGCGTACGGGTTAGGATTAGGGGAAGGGTGAGGGTCAGGCTTCGCGGAAGGGTTAGGGTTAGGGTTCGGGCTAGGGTTAGGGTTAGGGGACGGGGACGGTTTAGGGTCCAGGTGAGGGTACGACAACGCTTTAGGGGGAGCGTACGTGTGAGGGCGCGGCTTAGTGTCAGCGTACGGGTTAGGATTAGGGGACGGGTGAGGGTCAGGCTTCGGGGAAGGGTTAGGGTTAGGGTTCGGGCTAGGGTTAGGGTTAGGGGACGGGGACGGTTTAGGGTCCAGGTGAGGGTACGACAACGCTTTAGGGGGAGCGTACGTGTGAGGGCGCGGGTTAGTGTCAGCGTACGGGTTAGGATTAGGGGACGGGTGAGGGTCAGGCTTCGGGGAAGGGTTAGGGTTAGGGTTCGGGCTAGGGTTAGGGTTAGGGGACGGGGACGGTTTAGGGTCCAGGTGAGGGTAGGACAACGCTTTAGGGGGAGCGTACGTGTGAGGGCGCGGGTTAGTGTCAGCGTACGGGTTAGGATTAGGGGACGGGTGAGGGTCAGGCTTCGGGGAAGGGTTAGGGTTAGGGTTCGGTCTAGGGTTAGGGTTAGGGGACGGGGACGGTTTAGGGTCCAGGTGAGGGTACGACAACGCTTTAGGGGGAGCGTACGGGTGAGGGCGCGGGTTAGTGTCAGCGTACGGGTTAGGATTAGGGGACGGGTGAGGGTCAGGCTTCGGGGAAGGGTTAGGGTTAGGGTTCGGGCTAGGGTTAGGGTTAGGGGACGGGGACGGTTTAGGGTCCAGGTGAGGGTACGACAACGCTTTAGGGGGAGCGTACGTGTGAGGGCGCGGGTTAGTGTCAGCGTACGGGTTAGGATTAGGGGACGGGTGAGGGTCAGGCTTCGGGGAAGGGTTAGGGTTAGGGTTCGGTCTAGGGTAAGGGTTAGGGGACGGGGACGGTTTAGGGTCCAGGTGAGGGTACGACAACGCTTTAGGGGGAGCGTACGCGTGAGGGCGCGGGTTAGTGTCAGCGTACGGGTTAGGATTAGGGGACGGGTGAGGGTCAGGCTTCGGGGAAGGGTTAGGGTTAGGGTTCGGGCTGGGTTAGGGTTAGGGGACGGGGACGGTTTAGGGTCCAGGTGAGGGTACGACAACGCTTTAGGGGGAGCGTACGTGTGAGGGCGCGGGTTAGTGTCAGCGTACGGGTTAGGATTAGGGGACGGGTGAGGGTCAGGCTTCGGGGAAGGGTTAGGGTTAGGGTTCGGTCTAGGGTAAGGGTTAGGGGACGGGGACGGTTTAGGGTCCAGGTGAGGGTACGACAACGCTTTAGGGGGAGCGTACGCGTGAGGGCGCGGGTTAGTGTCAGCGTACGGGTTAGGATTAGGGGACGGGTGAGGGTCAGGCTTCGGGGAAGGGTTAGGGTTAGGGTTCGGGCTAGGGTTAGGGTTAGGGGACGGGGACGGTTTAGGGTCCAGGTGAGGGTACGACAACGCTTTAGGGGGAGCGTACGTGTGAGGGCGCGGGTTAGTGTCAGCGTACGGGTTAGGATTAGGGGACGGGTGAGGGTCAGGCTTCGGGGAAGGGTTAGGGTTAGGGTTCGGGCTAGGGTTAGGGTTAGGGGACGGGGACGGTTTAGGGTCCAGGTGAGAGTACGACAACGCTTTAGGGGGAGCGTACGTGTGAGGGCGCGGGTTAGTGTCAGCGTACGGGTTAGGATTAGGGGACGGGTGAGGGTCAGGCTTCGGGGAAGGGTTAGGGTTAGGGTTCGGGCTAGGGTTAGGGTTAGGGGACGGGGACGGTTTAGGGTCCAGGTGAGGGTACGACAACGCTTTAGGGGGAGCGTACGTGTGAGGGCGCGGGTTAGTGTCAGCGTACGGGTTAGGATTAGGGGACGGGTGAGGGTCAGGCTTCGGGGAAGGGTTAGGGTTAGGGTTCGGGCTAGGGTTAGGGTTAGGGGACGGGGACGGTTTAGGGTCCAGGTGAGGGTACGACAACGCTTTAGGGGGAGCGTACGTGTGAGGGCGCGGGTTAGTGTCAGCGTACGGGTTAGGATTAGGGGACGGGTGAGGGTCAGGCTTCGGGGAAGGGTTAGGGTTAGGGTTCGGGCTAGGGTTAGGGTTAGGGGACGGGGACGGTTTAGGGTCCAGGTGAGGGTACGACAACGCTTTAGGGGGAGCGTACGTGTGAGGGCGCGGGTTAGTGTCAGCGTACGGTTTAGGATTAGGGGACGGGTGAGGGTCAGGCTTCGGGGAAGGGTTAGGGTTAGGGTTCGGTCTAGGGTTAGGGTTAGGAGACGGGGACGGTTTAGGGTCCAGGTGAGTGTACGACAACGCTTTAGGGGGAGCGTACGGATGAGGGCGCGGGTTAGTGTCAGCGTACGGGTTAGGATTAGGGGAAGGGTGAGGGTCAGGCTTCGCGGAAGGGTTAGGGTTAGGGTTCGGGCTAGGGTTAGGGTTAGGGGACGGGGACGGTTTAGGGTCCAGGTGAGGGTACGACAACGCTTTAGGGGGAGCGTACGTGTGAGGGCGCGGCTTAGTGTCAGCGTACGGGTTAGGATTAGGGGACGGGTGAGGGTCAGGCTTCGGGGAAGGGTTAGGGTTAGGGTTCGGGCTAGGGTTAGGGTTAGGGGACGGGGACGGTTTAGGGTCCAGGTGAGGGTACGACAACGCTTTAGGGGGAGCGTACGTGTGAGGGCACGGGTTAGTGTCAGCGTACGGGTTAGGATTAGGGGACGGGTGAGGGTCAGGCTTCGGGGAAGGGTTAGGGTTAGGGTTCGGGCTAGGGTTAGGGTTAGGGGACGGGGACGGTTTAGGGTCCAGGTGAGGGTAGGACAAAGCTTTAGGGGGAGCGTACGTGTGAGGGCGCGGGTTAGTGTCAGCGTACGGGTTAGGATTAGGGGACGGGTGAGGGTCAGGCTTCGGGGAAGGGTTAGGGTTAGGGTTCGGTCTAGGGTTAGGGTTAGGGGACGGGGACGGTTTAGGGTCCAGGTGAGGGTACGACAACGCTTTAGGGGGAGCGTACGGGTGAGGGCGCGGGTTAGTGTCAGCGTACGGGTTAGGATTAGGGGACGGGTGAGGGTCAGGCTTCGGGGAAGGGTTAGGGTTAGGGTTCGGGCTAGGGTTAGGGTTAGGGGACGGGGACGGTTTAGGGTCCAGGTGAGGGTACGACAACGCTTTAGGGGGAGCGTACGTGTGAGGGCGCGGGTTAGTGTCAGCGTACGGGTTAGGATTAGGGGACGGGTGAGGGTCAGGCTTCGGGGAAGGGTTAGGGTTAGGGTTCGGTCTAGGGTAAGGGTTAGGGGACGGGGACGGTTTAGGGTCCAGGTGAGGGTACGACAACGCTTTAGGGGGAGCGTACGCGTGAGGGCGCGGGTTAGTGTCAGCGTACGGGTTAGGATTAGGGGACGGGTGAGGGTCAGGCTTCGGGGAAGGGTTAGGGTTAGGGTTCGGGCTAGGGTTAGGGTTAGGGGACGGGGACGGTTTAGGGTCCAGGTGAGGGTACGACAACGCTTTAGGGGGAGCGTACGTGTGAGGGCGCGGGTTAGTGTCAGCGTACGGGTTAGGATTAGGGGACGGGTGAGGGTCAGGCTTCGGGGAAGGGTTAGGGTTAGGGTTCGGGCTAGGGTTAGGGTTAGGGGACGGGGACGGTTTAGGGTCCAGGTGAGAGTACGACAACGCTTTAGGGGGAGCGTACGTGTGAGGGCGCGGGTTAGTGTCAGCGTACGGGTTAGGATTAGGGGACGGGTGAGGGTCAGGCTTCGGGGAAGGGTTAGGGTTAGGGTTCGGTCTAGGGTTAGGGTTAGGGGACGGGGACGGTTTAGGGTCCAGGTGAGGGTACGACAACGCTTTAGGGGGAGCCTACGGGTGAGGGCGCGGGTTAGTGTCAGCGTACGGGTTAGGATTAGGGGAAGGGTGAGGGTCAGGCTTCACGGAAGGGTTAGGGTTAGGGTTCGGGCTAGGGTTAGGGTTAGGGGACGGGGACGGTTTAGGGTCCAGGTGAGGGTACGACAACGCTTTAGGGGGAGCGTACGTGTGAGGGCGCGGCTTAGTGTCAGCGTACGGGTTAGGATTAGGGGACGGGTGAGGGTCAGGCTTCGGGGAAGGGTTAGGGTTAGGGTTCGGGCTAGGGTTAGGGTTAGGGGACGGGGACGGTTTAGGGTCCAGGTGAGGGTACGACAACGCTTTAGGGGGAGCGTACGTGTGAGGGCGCGGGTTAGTGTCAGCGTACGGGTTAGGATTAGGGGACGGGTGAGGGTCAGGCTTCGGGGAAGGGTTAGGGTTAGGGTTCGGGCTAGGGTTAGGGTTAGGGGACGGGGACGGTTTAGGGTCCAGGTGAGGGTAGGACAACGCTTTAGGGGGAGCGTACGTGTGAGGGCGCGGGTTAGTGTCAGCGTACGGGTTAGGATTAGGGGACGGGTGAGGGTCAGGCTTCGGGGAAGGGTTAGGGTTAGGGTTCGGTCTAGGGTTAGGGTTAGGGGACGGGGACGGTTTAGGGTCCAGGTGAGGGTACGACAACGCTTTAGGGGGAGCGTACGGGTGAGGGCGCGGGTTAGTGTCAGCGTACGGGTTAGGATTAGGGGAAGGGTGAGGGTCAGGCTTCGCGGAAGGGTTAGGGTTAGGGTTCGGGCTAGGGTTAGGGTTAGGGGACGGGGACGGTTTAGGGTCCAGGTGAGGGTACGACAACGCTTTAGGGGGAGCGTACGTGTGAGGGCGCGGCTTAGTGTCAGCGTACGGGTTAGGATTAGGGGACGGGTGAGGGTCAGGCTTCGGGGAAGGGTTAAGGTTAGGGTTCGGGCTAGGGTTAGGGTTAGGGGACGGGGACGGTTTAGGGTCCAGGTGAGGGTACGACAACGCTTTAGGGGGAGCGTACGTGTGAGGGCGCGGGTTAGTGTCAGCGTACGGGTTAGGATTAGGGGACGGGTGAGGGTCAGGCTTCGGGGAAGGGTTAGGGTTAGGGTTCTGGCTAGGGTTAGGGTTAGGGGACGGGGACGGTTTAGGGTTCAGGTGAGGGTACGACAACGCTTTAGGGGGAGCGTACGTGTGAGGGCGCGGGTTAGTGTCAGCGTACGGGTTAGGATTAAGGGACGGGTGAGGGTTAGGCTTCGGGGAAGGGTTAGGGTTAGGGTTCGGGCTAGGGTTAGGGTTAGGGGACGGGGACGGTTTAGGGTCCATGTGAGGGTACGACAACGCTTTAGGGAGAGCGTACGTGTGAGGGCGTGGGTTAGTGTCAGCGTACGGGTTAGGATTAGGGGACGGGTGAGGGTCAGGCTTCGGGGAAGTGTTAGGGTTAGGGTTCGGGCTAGGGTTAGGGTTAGGGGACGGGGACGGTTTAGGGTCCAGGTGAGGGTACGACAACGCTTTAGGGGGAGCGTACGTGTGAGGGCGCGGGTTAGTGTCAGCGTACGGGTTAGGATTAGGGGACGGGTGAGGGTCAGGCTTCGGGGAAGGGTTAGGGTTAGGGTTCGGGCTAGGGTTAGGGTTAGGGGACGGGGACGGTTTAGGGTCCAGGTGAGGGTGCGACAACGCTGTAGGGGGAGCGTACGTGTGAGGGCGCGGGTTAGTGTCAGCGTACGGGTTAGGATTAGGGGACGGGTGAGGGTCAGGCTTCGGGGAAGTGTTAGGGTTAGGGTTCGGTCTAGGGTTAGGGTTAGGGGACGGGGAAGGTTTAGGGTCCAGGTGAGGGTACGACAACGCTTTAGGGGGAGCGTACGTGTGAGGGCGCGGGTTAGTGTCAGCGTACGAGTTAGGATTAGGGGACGGGTGAGGGTCAGGCTTCGGGGAAGGGTTAGGGTTAGGGTTCGGGCTAGGGTTAGGGTTAGGGGACGGGGACGGTTTAGGGTCCAGGTGAGGGTACGACAACGCTTTAGGGGGAGCGTACGTGTGAGGGCGCGGGTTAGTGTCAGCGTACGGGTTAGGATTAGGGGACGGGTGAGGGTCAGGCTTCGGGGAAGTGTTAGGGTTAGGGTTCGGGCTAGGGTTAGGGTTAGGAGAAGGGGACGGTTTAGGGTCCAGGTGAGGGTACGACAACGCTTTAGGGGGAGCGTACGTGTGAGGGCGCGGGTTAGTGTAAGCGTACGGGTTAGGATTAGGGGACGGGTGAGGGTCAGGCTTCGGGGAAGTGTAAGGGTTAGGGTTCGGGCTAGGGTTAGGGTTAGGAAACGGGGACGGTTTAGGGTCCAGGTTAGGGTACGACAACGTTGTAGGGGGAGCGTACGTGTGAGGGCGCGGGTTAGTGTCAGCGTACGGGTTAGGATTAGGGGACGGGTGAGGGTCAGGCTTCGGGGAAGGGTTAGGGTTAGGGTTCGGGCTAGGGTTAGGGTTAGGGGACGGGGACGGTTTAGGGTCCAGGTGAGGGTACGACAACGCTTTAGGGGGAGCGTACGTGTGAGGGCGCGGGTTAGTGTCAGCGTACGGGTTAGGATTATGGGACGGGTGAGGGTCAGGCTTCGGGGAAGAGTTAGGGTTAGGGTTCGGGCTAGGGTTAGGGTTAGGGGACGGGGACGGTTTAGGGTCCAGGTGAGGGTACGACAACGCTTTAGGGGGAGCGTACGTGTGAGGGCGCGGGTTAGTGTCAGCGTACGGGTTAGGATTAGGGGACGGGTGAGGGTCAGGCTTCGGGGAAGGGTTAGGGTTAGGGTTCGGGCTAGGGTTAGGTTTAGGGGACGGGGACGGTTTAGGGTCCAGGTGACGGTACGACAACGCTTTAGGGGGAGCGTACGTGTGAGGGCGCGGGTTAGTGTCAGCGTACGGGTTAGGATTAGGGGACGGGTGAGGGTCAGGCTTCGGGGAAGAGTTAGGGTTAGGGTTCGGGCTAGGGTTAGGGTTAGGGGACGGGGACGGTTTAGGGTCCAGGTGAGGGTACGACAACGCTTTAGGGGGAGCGTACGTGTGAGGGCGCGGGTTAGTGTCAGCGTACGGGTTAGGATTAGGGGACGGGTGAGGGTCAGGCTTCGGGGAAGGGTTAGGGTTAGGGTTCGGGCTAGGGATAGGGTTAGGGGACGGGGACGGTTTAGGGTCCAGGTGAGGGTACGACAACGCTTTAGGGGGAGCGTACGTGTGAGGGCGCGGGTTAGTGTCAGCGTACGGGTTAGGATTAGGGGACGGGTGAGGGTCAGGCTTCGGGGAAGGGTTAGGATTAGGGTACGGGCTAGGGTTAGGGTTAGGGGACGGGGACGGTTTAGGGTCCAGGTGAGGGTACGACAACGCTTTAGGGGGAGCGTACGTGTGAGGGCGCGGGTTAGTGTCAGCGTACGGGTTAGGGTTAGGGGACGGGTGAGGGTCAGGCTTCGGGGAAGGGTTAGGGTTAGGGTTCGGGCTAGGGTTAGGGTTAGGGGACGGGGACGGTTTAGGGTCCAGGTGAGGGTACGACAACGCTTTAGGGGGAGCGTACGTGTGAGGGCGCGGGTTAGTGTCAGCGTACGGGTTAGGATTAGGGGACGGGTGAGGGTCAGGCTTCGGGGAAGGGTTAGGGTTAGGGTTCGGGCTAGGGTTAGGGTTAGGGGACGGGGACGGTTTAGGGTCCAGGTGAGGGTACGACAACGCTTTAGGGGGAGCATACGTGTGAGGGCGCGGGTTAGTGTCAGCGTACGGGTTAGGATTAGGGGACGGGTGAGGGTCAGGCTTCGGGGAAGGGTTAGGGTTAGGGTTCGTGCTAGGGTTAGGGTTAGGGGACGGGGACGGTTTAGGGTCCAGGTGAGGGTACGACAACGCTTTAGGGGGAGCGTACGTGTGAGGGCGCGGCTTAGTGTCAGCGTACGGGTTAGGATTAGGGGACGGGTGAGGGTCAGGCTTCGGGGAAGGGTTAGGGTTAGGGTTCGGGCTAGGGTTAGGGTTAGGGGACGGGGACGGTTTAGGGTCCAGGTGAGGGTACGACAACGCTTTAGGGGGAGCGTACGTGTGAGGGCGCGGGTTAGTGTCAGCGTACGGGTTAGGATTAGGGGACGGGTGAGGGTCAGGCTTCGGGGAAGGGTTAGGGTTAGGGTTCGGGCTAGGGTTAGGGTTAGGGGACGGGGACGGTTTAGGGTCCAGGTGAGGGTACGACAACGCTTTAGGGGGAGCGTACGTGTGAGGGCGTGGGTTAGTGTCAGCGTACGGGTTAGGATTAGGGGACGGGTGAGGGTCAGGCTTCGGGGAAGGGCTAGGGTTAGGGTTCGGGCTAGGGTTAGGGTTAGGGGACGGGGACGGTTTACGGTCCAGGTGAGGGTACGACAACGCTTTAGGGGGAGCGTACGTGTGAGGGCGTGGGTTAGTGTCAGCGTACGGGTTAGGATTAGGGGACGGGTGAGGGTCAGGCTTCGGGGAAGGGTTAGGGTTAGGGTTCGGGCTAGGGTTAGGGTTAGGGGACGGGGACGGTTTAGGGTCCAGGTGAGGGTACGACAACGCTTTAGGGGGAGCGTACGTGTGAGGGCGCGGGTTAGTGTCAGCGTACGGGTTAGGATTAGGGGACGGGTGAGGGTCAGGCTTCGGGGAAGTTTTAGGGTTAGGGTTCGGGCTAGGGTTAGGGTTAGGGGACGGGGACGGTTTAGGGTCCAGGTGAGGGTACGACAACGCTTTAGGGGGAGCGTACGTGTGAGGGCGCGGGTTAGTGTCAGCGTACGGGTTAGGATTAGGGGACGGGTGAGGGTCAGGCTTCGGGGAAGGGTTAGGGTTAGGGTTCGGGCTAGGGTTAGGGTTAGGGGACGGGGACAGTTTAGGGTCCAGGTGAGGGTACGACAACGCTTTAGGGGGAGCGTACGTGTGAGGGCGCGGGTTAGTGTCAGCGTACGGGTTAGGATTAGGGGACGGGTGAGGGTCAGGCTTCGGGGAAGTGTTAGGGTTAGGGTTCGGGCTAGGGTTAGGGTTAGGGGACGGGGACGGTTTAGGGTCCAGGTGAGGGTACGACAACGCTTTAGGGGGAGCGTACGTGTGAGGGCGCGGGTTAGTGTCAGCGTACGGGTTAGGATTAGGGGACGGGTGAGGGTCAGGCTTCGGGGAAGGGTTAGGGTTAGGGTTCGGGCTAGGGTTAGGGTTAGGGGACGGGGACGGTTTAGGGTCCAAGTGAGGGTACGACAACGCTTTAGGGGGAGCGTACGTGTGAGGGCGTGGGTTAGTGTCAGCGTACGGGTTAGGATTAGGGGACGGGTGAGGGTCAGGCTTCGGGGAAGGGTTAGGGTTAGGGTTCGGGCTAGGGTTAGGGTTAGGAAACGGGGACGGTTTAGGGTCCAGGTGAGGGTACGACAACGTTGTAGGGGGAGCGTACGTGTGAGGGCGCGGGTTAGTGTCAGCGTACGGGATAGGATTAGGGGACGGGTGAGGGTAAGGCTTCGGGGAAGGGTTAGGGTTAGGGTTCGGGCTAGGGTTAGGGTTAGGGGACGGGGACGGTTTAGGGTCCAGGTGAGGGTACGACAACGCTTTAGGGGGAGCGTACGTGTGAGGGCGCGGGTTAGTGTCTGTGTACGGGTTAGGATTAGGGGAAGGGTGAGTGTCAGGCTTCGGGGAAGGGTTAGGGTTAGGGTTCTGGCTAGGGTTAGGGTTAGGGGACGGGGACGGTTTAGGGTCCAAGTGAGGGTACGACAACGCTTTAGGGGGAGCGTACGTGTGAGGGCGCGGGTTAGTGTCAGCGTACGGGTTAGGATTAGGGGACGGGTGAGGGTCAGGCTTCGGGGAAGGGTTAGGGTTAGGGTTCGGTCTAGGGTTAGGGTTAGGGGACGGGGAAGGTTTAGGGTCCAGGTGAGGGTACGACAACGCTTTAGGGGGAGCGTACGTGTGAGGGCGCGGGTTAGTGTCAGCGTACGGGTTAGGATTAGGGGACGGGTGAGGGTCAGGCTTCGGGGAAGGGTTAGGGTTAGGGTTCGGGCTAGGGTTAGGGTTAGGGGACGGGGACGGTTTAGGGTCCAAGTGAGGGTACGACAACGCTTTAGGGGGAGCGTACGTGTGAGGGCGCGGGTTAGTGTCAGCGTACGGGTTAGGATTAGGGGACGGGTGAGGGTCAGGCTTCGGGGAAGGTTTAGGGTTAGGGTTCGGGCTAGGGTTAGGGTTAGGGGACGGGGACGGTTTAGGGTCCAGGTGAGGGTACGACAACGCTTTAGGGGCAGCGTACGTGTGAGGGCGCGGGTTAGTGTCAGCGTACGGGTTAGGATTAGGGGACGGGTGAGGGTCAGGCTTCGGGGAAGGGTTAGGGTTAGGGTACGGGCTAGGGTTAGGGTTAGGGGACGGTTACGGTTTAGGGTCCAGGTGAGGGTACGACAACGCTTTAGGGGGAGCGTACGTGTGAGGGCGCGGGTTAGTGTCAGCGTACGGGTTAGGATTAGGGGACGGGTGAGGGTCAGGCTTCGGGGAAGGGTAAGGGTTAGGGTTCGGGCTAGGGTTAGGGTTAGGAAACGGGGACGGTTTAGGGTCCAGGTTAGGGTACGACAACGTTGTAGGGGGAGCGTACGTGTGAGGGCGCGGGTTAGTGTCAGCGTACGGGTTAGGATTAGGGGACGGGTGAGGGTCAGGCTTCGGGGAAGGGTTAGGGTTAGGGTTCGGGCTAGGGTTAGGGTTAGGGGACGGGGACGGTTTAGGGTCCAGGTGAGGGTACGACAACGCTTTAGGGGGAGCGTACGTGTGAGGGCGCGGGTTAGTGTCAGCGTACGGGTTAGGATTATGGGACGGGTGAGGGTCAGGCTTCGGGGAAGAGTTAGGGTTAGGGTTCGGGCTAGGGTTAGGGTTAGGGGACGGGGACGGTTTAGGGTCCAGGTGAGGGTACGACAACGCTTTAGGGGGAGCGTACGTGTGAGGGCGCGGGTTAGTGTCAGCGTACGGGTTAGGATTAGGGGACGGGTGAGGGTCAGGCTTCGGGGAAGGGTTAGGGTTAGGGTTCGGGCTAGGGTTAGGTTTAGGGGACGGGGACGGTTTAGGGTCCAGGTGACGGTACGACAACGCTTTAGGGGGAGCGTACGTGTGAGGGCGCGGGTTAGTGTCAGCGTACGGGTTAGGATTAGGGGACGGGTGAGGGTCAGGCTTCGGGGAAGAGTTAGGGTTAGGGTTCGGGCTAGGGTTAGGGTTAGGGGACGGGGACGGTTTAGGGTCCAGGTGAGGGTACGACAACGCTTTAGGGGGAGCGTACGTGTGAGGGCGCGGGTTAGTGTCAGCGTACGGGTTAGGATTAGGGGACGGGTGAGGGTCAGGCTTCGGGGAAGGGTTAGGGTTAGGGTTCGGGCTAGGGATAGGGTTAGGGGACGGGGACGGTTTAGGGTCCAGGTGAGGGTACGACAACGCTTTAGGGGGAGCGTACGTGTGAGGGCGCGGGTTAGTGTCAGCGTACGGGTTAGGATTAGGGGACGGGTGAGGGTCAGGCTTCGGGGAAGGGTTAGGATTAGGGTACGGGCTAGGGTTAGGGTTAGGGGACGGGGACGGTTTAGGGTCCAGGTGAGGGTACGACAACGCTTTAGGGGGAGCGTACGTGTGAGGGCGCGGGTTAGTGTCAGCGTACGGGTTAGGGTTAGGGGACGGGTGAGGGTCAGGCTTCGGGGAAGGGTTAGGGTTAGGGTTCCGGCTAGGGTTAGGGTTAGGGGACGGGGACGGTTTAGGGTCCAGGTGAGGGTACGACAACGCTTTAGGGGAAGCGTACGTGTGAGGGCGCGGGTTAGTGTCAGCGTACGGGTTAGGATTAGGGGACGGGTGAGGGTCAGGCTTCGGGGAAGGGTTAGGGTTAGGGTTCGGGCTAGGGTTAGGGTTAGGAAACTGGGACGGTTTAGGGTCCAGGTGAGGGTACGACAACGCTCTAGGGGGAGCGTACGTGTGAGGGCGCGGGTTAGTGTCAGCGTACGCGTTAGGATTAGGGGAAGGGTGAGGGTCAGGCTTCGCGGAAGGGTTAGGGTTAGGGTTCGGGCTAAGGTTAGTGTTAGGGGCCGGGGACGGTTTAGGGTCCAGGTGAGGGTACGACAACGCTTTAGGGAGAACGTACGTGTGAGGGCGCGGGTTAGTGTCAGCGTACGGGTTAGGATTAGGGGAAGGGTGAGTGTCAGGCTTCGGGGAAGGGTTAGGGTTAGGGTTCAGGCTAGGGTTAGGGTTAGGGGACGGGGACGGTTTAGGGTCCAGGTGAGGGTACGACAACGCTTTAGGGGGAGCGTACGTGTGAGGGCGCGGGTTCGTGTCAGCGTACGGGTTAGGATTAGGGGACGGGTGAGGGTCAGGCTTCGGGGAAGGGTTAGGGTTAGGGTTCGGGCTAGTGTTAGGGTTACGGGACGGGGACGGTTTAGGGTCCAGGTGAGGGTACGACAACGCTTTAGGGGGAGCGTACGTGTGAGGGCGCAGGTTAGTGTCAGCGTACGGGTTAGGATTAGGGGACGGGTGAGGGTCAGGCTTCGGGGAAGGGTTAGGGTTAGGGTTTGGGCTAGGGTTAGGGTTAGGGGACGGGGACGGTTTAGGGTCCAGGTGAGGGTACGACAACGCTTTAGGGGGAGCGTACGTGTGAGGGCGCGGGTTAGTGTCAGCGTACGGGTTAGGATTAGGGGACGGGTGAGGGTCAGGCTTCGGGGAAGGGCTAGGGTTAGGGTTCGGGCTAGTGTTAGGGTTAGGGGACGGGGAAGGTTTACGGTCCAGGTGAGGGTACGACAACGCTTTAGGGGGAGCGTACGTGTGAGGGCGCGGGTTAGTGTCAGCGTACGGGTTAGGATTAGGGGACGGGTGAGGGTCAGGCTTCGGGGAAGGGTTAGGGTTAGGGTTCGGGCTAGGGTTAGGGTTAGGGGACGGGGACGGTTTAGGGTCCAGGTGAGGGTACGACAACGCTTTAGGGGGAGCGTACGTGTGAGGGCGCGGGTTAGTGTCAGCGTACGGGTTAGGATTAGGGGACGGGTGAGGGTCAGGCTTCGGGGAAGGGTTAGGGTTAGGGTTCGGGCTAGGGTTAGGGTTAGGGGACGGGGACGGTTTAGGGTCCAGGTGAGGGTACGACAACGCTTTAGGGGGAGCATACGTGTGAGGGCGCGGGTTAGTGTCAGCGTACGGGTTAGGATTAGGGGACGGGTGAGGGTCAGGCTTCGGGGAAGGGTTAGGGTTAGGGTTCGTGCTAGGGTTAGGGTTAGGGGACGGGGACGGTTTAGGGTCCAGGTGAGGGTACGACAACGCTTTAGGGGGAGCGTACGTGTGAGGGCGCGGGTTAGTGTCAGCGTACGGGTTAGGATTAGGGGAAGGGTGAGTGTCAGGCTTCGGGGAAGGGTTAGGGTTAGGGTTCAGGCTAGGGTTAGGGTTAGGATACGGGGACGGTTTAGGGTCCAGGTGAGGGTACGACAACGCTTTAGGGGGAGCGTACGTGTGAGGGCGCGGCTTAGTGTCAGCGTACGGGTTAGGATTAGGGGACGGGTGAGGGTCAGGCTTCGGGGAAGGGTTAGGGTTAGGGTTCGGGCTAGGGTTAGGGTTAGGGGACGGGGACGGTTTAGGGTCCAGGTGAGGGTACGACAACGCTTTAGGGGGAGCGTACGTGTGAGGGCGTGGGTTAGTGTCAGCGTACGGGTTAGGATTAGGGGACGGGTGAGGGTCAGGCTTCGGGGAAGGGCTAGGGTTAGGGTTCGGGCTAGGGTTAGGGTTAGGGGACGGGGACGGTTTACGGTCCAGGTGAGGGTACGACAACGCTTTAGGGGGAGCGTACGTGTGAGGGCGTGGGTTAGTGTCAGCGTACGGGTTAGGATTAGGGGACGGGTGAGGGTCAGGCTTCGGGGAAGGGTTAGGGTTAGGGTTCGGGCTAGGGTTAGGGTTAGGGGACGGGGACGGTTTAGGGTCCAGGTGAGGGTACGACAACGCTTTAGGGGGAGCGTACGTGTGAGGGCGCGGGTTAGTGTCAGCGTACGGGTTAGGATTAGGGGACGGGTGAGGGTCAGGCTTCGGGGAAGTTTTAGGGTTAGGGTTCGGGCTAGGGTTAGGGTTAGGGGACGGGGACGGTTTAGGGTCCAGGTGAGGGTACGACAACGCTTTAGGGGGAGCGTACGTGTGAGGGCGCGGGTTAGTGTCAGCGTACGGGTTAGGATTAGGGGACGGGTGAGGGTCAGGCTTCGGGGAAGGGTTAGGGTTAGGGTTCGGGCTAGGGTTAGGGTTAGGGGATGGGGACAGTTTAGGGTCCAGGTGAGGGTACGACAACGCTTTAGGGGGAGCGTACGTGTGAGGGCGCGGGTTAGTGTCAGCGTACGGGTTAGGATTAGGGGACGGGTGAGGGTCAGGCTTCGGGGAAGTGTTAGGGTTAGGGTTCGGGCTAGGGTTAGGGTTAGGGGACGGGGACGGTTTAGGGTCCAGGTGAGGGTACGACAACGCTTTAGTGGGAGCGTACGTGTGAGGGCGCGGGTTAGTGTCAGCGTACGGGTTAGGATTAGGGGACGGGTGAGTGTCAGGCTTCGGGGAAGGGTTAGGGTTAGGGTTCGGGCTAGGGTTAGGGTTAGGGGACGGGGACGGTTTAGGGTCCAAGTGAGGGTACGACAACGCTTTAGGGGGAGCGTACGTGTGAGGGCGTGGGTTAGTGTCAGCGTACGGGTTAGGATTAGGGGACGGGTGAGGGTCAGGCTTCGGGGAAAGGTTAGGGTTAGGGTTCGGGCTAGGGTTAGGGTTAGGAAACGGGGACGGTTTAGGGTCCAGGTGAGGGTACGACAACGTTGTAGGGGGAGCGTACGTGTGAGGGCGCGGGTTAGTGTCAGCGTACGGGATAGGATTAGGGGACGGGTGAGGGTAAGGCTTCGGGGAAGTGTTAGGGTTAGGGTTCGGGCTAGGGTTAGGGTTAGGGGACGGGGACGGTTTAGGGTCCAGGTGAGGGTACGACAACGCTTTAGGGGGAGCGTACGTGTGAGGGCGCGGGTTAGTGTCTGTGTACGGGTTAGGATTAGGGGAAGGGTGAGTGTCAGGCTTCGGGGAAGGGTTAGGGTTAGGGTTCGGGCTAGGTTTAGGGTTAGGGGACGGGGACGGTTTAGGGTCCAGGTGAGGGTACGACAACGCTTTAGGGGGAGCGTACGTGTGAGGGCGCGGCTTAGTGTCAGCGTACGGGTTAGGATTAGGGGACGGGTGAGGGTCAGGCTTCGGGGAAGGGTTAGGGTTAGGGTTCGGGCTAGGGTTAGGGTTAGGGGACGGGGACGGTTTAGGGTCCAGGTGAGGGTACGACAACGCTTTAGGGGGAGCGTACGTGTGAGGGCACGGGTTAGTGTCAGCGTACGGGTTAGGATTAGGGGACGGGTGAGGGTCAGGCTTCGGGGAAGGGTTAGGGTTAGGGTTCGGGCTAGGGTTAGGGTTAGGAAACGGGGACGGTTTAGGGTCCAGGTGAGGGTACGACAACGTTGTAGGGGGAGCGTACGTGTGAGGGCGCGGGTTAGTGTCAGCGTACGAGATAGGATTAGGGGACGGGTGAGGGTCAGGCTTCGGGGAAGGGTTATGGTTAGGGTTCGGGCTAGGGTTAGGGTTAGGGGACGGGGACGGTTTAGGGTCCAGGTGAGGGTACGACAACGCTTTAGGGGGAGCGTACGTGTGAGGGCGTGGGTTAGTGTCAGCGTACGGGTTAGGATTAGGGGACGGGTGAGGGTCAGGCTTCGGGGAAGGGCTAGGGTTAGGGTTCGGGCTAGGGTTAGGGTTAGGGGACGGGGACGGTTTACGGTCCAGGTGAGGGTACGACAACGCTTTAGGGGGAGCGTACGTGTGAGGGCGTGGGTTAGTGTCAGCGTACGGGTTAGGATTAGGGGACGGGTGAGGGTCAGGCTTCGGGGAAGGGTTAGGGTTAGGGTTCGGGCTAGGGTTAGGGTTAGGGGACGGGGACGGTTTAGGGTCCAGGTGAGGGTACGACAACGCTTTAGGGGGAGCGTACGTGTGAGGGCGGGGGTTAGTGTCAGCGTACGGGTTAGGATTAGGGGACGGGTGAGGGTCAGGCTTCGGGGAAGTTTTAGGGTTAGGGTTCGGGCTAGGGTTAGGGTTAGGGGACGGGGACGGTTTAGGGTCCAGGTGAGGGTACGACAACGCTTTAGGGGGAGCGTACGTGTGAGGGCGCGGGTTAGTGTCAGCGTACGGGTTAGGATTAGGGGACGGGTGAGGGTCAGGCTTCGGGGAAGGGTTAGGGTTAGGGTTCGGGCTAGGGTTAGGGTTAGGGGACGGGGACAGTTTAGGGTCCAGGTGAGGGTACGACAACGCTTTAGGGGGAGCGTACGTGTGAGGGCGCGGGTTAGTGTCAGCGTACGGGTTAGGATTAGGGGACGGGTGAGGGTCAGGCTTCGGGGAAGTGTTAGGGTTAGGGTTCGGGCTAGGGTTAGGGTTAGGGGACGGGGACGGTTTAGGGTCCAGGTGAGGGTACGACAACGCTTTAGGGGGAGCGTACGTGTGAGGGCGCGGGTTAGTGTCAGCGTACGGGTTAGGATTAGGGGACGGGTGAGGGTCAGGCTTCGGGGAAGGGTTAGGGTTAGGGTTCGGGCTAGGGTTAGGGTTAGGGGACGGGGACGGTTTAGGGTCCAAGTGAGGGTACGACAACGCTTTAGGGGGAGCGTACGTGTGAGGGCGTGGGTTAGTGTCAGCGTACGGGTTAGGATTAGGGGACGGGTGAGGGTCAGGCTTCGGGGAAGGGTTAGGGTTAGGGTTCGGGCTAGGGTTAGGGTTAGGAAACGGGGACGGTTTAGGGTCCAGGTGAGGGTACGACAACGTTGTAGGGGGAGCGTACGTGTGAGGGCGCGGGTTAGTGTCAGCGTACGGGATAGGATTAGGGGACGGGTGAGGGTAAGGCTTCGGGGAAGGGTTAGGGTTAGGGTTCGGGCTAGGGTTAGGGTTAGGGGACGGGGACGGTTTAGGGTCCAGGTGAGGGTACGACAACGCTTTAGGGGGAGCGTACGTGTGAGGGCGCGGGTTAGTGTCTGTGTACGGGTTAGGATTAGGGGAAGGGTGAGTGTCAGGCTTCGGGGAAGGGTTAGGGTTAGGGTTCGGGCTAGGGTTAGGGTTAGGGGACGGGGACGGTTTAGGGTCCAGGTGAGGGTACGACAACGCTTTAGGGGGAGCGTACGTGTGAGGGCGCGGCTTAGTGTCAGCGTACGGGTTAGGATTAGGGGACGGGTGAGGGTCAGGCTTCGGGGAAGGGTTAGGGTTAGGGTTCGGGCTAGGGTTAGGGTTAGGGGACGGGGACGGTTTAGGGTCCAGGTGAGGGTACGACAACGCTTTAGGGGGAGCGTACGTGTGAGGGCACGGGTTAGTGTCAGCGTACGGGTTAGGATTAGGGGACGGGTGAGGGTCAGGCTTCGGGGAAGGGTTAGGGTTAGGGTTCGGGCTAGGGTTAGGGTTAGGAAACGGGGACGGTTTAGGGTCCAGGTGAGGGTACGACAACGTTGTAGGGGGAGCGTACGTGTGAGGGCGCGGGTTAGTGTCAGCGTACGAGATAGGATTAGGGGACGGGTGAGGGTCAGGCTTCGGGGAAGGGTTATGGTTAGGGTTCGGGCTAGGGTTAGGGTTAGGGGACGGGGACGGTTTAGGGTCCAGGTGAGGGTACGACAACGCTTTAGGGGGAGCGTACGTGTGAGGGCGCGGGTTAGTGTCAGCGTACGGGTTAGGATTAGGGGACGGGTGAGGGTCAGGCTTCGGGGAAGGGTTAGGGTTAAGGTTCGGGCTAGGGTTAGGGTTAGGGGACGGGGACGGTTTAGGGTCCAGGTGAGGGTACGACAACGCTCTAGGGGGAGCGTACGTGTGAGGGCGCGGGTTAGTGTCAGCGTACGGGTTAGGATTAGGGGAAGGGTGAGGGTCAGGCTTCGCGGAAGTGTTAGGGTTAGGGTTCGGGCTAAGGTTAGGGTTAGGGGACGGGGACGGTTTAGGGTCCAGGTGATGGTACGACAACGCTTTAGGGGGAGCGTACGTGTGAGGGCGCGGGTTAGTGTCTGTGTACGGCTTAGGATTAGGGGAAGGGTGAGTGTCAGGCTTCGGGTAAGGGTTAGGGTTAGGGTTCGGGCTAGGGTTAGGGTTAGGGGACGGGGACGGTTTAGGGTCCAGGTGAGGGTACGACAACGCTTTAGGGGGAGCGTACATGTGAGGGCGCGGCTTAGTGTCAGCGTACGGGTTAGGATTAGGGGACGGGTGAGGGTCAGGCTTCGGGGAAGGGTTAGGGTTAGGGTTCGGGCTAGGGTTAGGGTTAGGGGACGGGGACGGTTTAGGGTCCAGGTGAGGGTACGACAACGCTTTAGGGGGAGCGTACGTGTGAGGGCGCGGGTTAGTGTCAGCGTACGGGTTAGGATTAGGGGACGGGTGAGGGTCAGGCTTCGGGGAAGGGTTAGGGTTAGGGTTCGGGCTAGGGATAGGGTTAGGGGACGGGGACGGTTTAGGGTCCAGGTGAGGGTACGACAACGCTTTAGGGGGAGCGTACGTGTGAGGGCGCGGGTTAGTGTCAGCGTACGGGTTAGGATTAGGGGACGGGTGAGGGTCAGGCTTCGGGGAAGGGTTAGGATTAGGGTACGGGCTAGGGTTAGGGTTAGGGGACGGGGACGGTTTAGGGTCCAGGTGAGGGTACGACAACGCTTTAGGGGGAGCGTACGTGTGAGGGCGCGGGTTAGTGTCAGCGTACGGGTTAGGGTTAGGGGACGGGTGAGTGTCAGGCTTCGGGGAAGGGTTAGGGTTAGGGTTCGGGCTAGGGTTAGGGTTAGGGGACGGGGACGGTTTAGGGTCCAGGTGAGGGTACGACAACGCTTTAGGGGAAGCGTACGTGTGAGGGCGCGGGTTAGTGTCAGCGTACGGGTTAGGATTAGGGGACGGGTGAGGGTCAGGCTTCGGGGAAGGGTTAGGGTTAGGGTTCGGGCTAGGGTTAGGGTTAGGAAACGGGGACGGTTTAGGGTCCAGGTGAGGGTACGACAACGTTGTAGGGGGAGCGTACGTGTGAGGGCGCGGGTTTTGTCAGCGTACGGGTTAGGATTAGGGGACGGGTGAGGGTCAGGCTTCGGGGATGGGTTAGGGTTAGGGTTCGGGCTAGGGTTAGGGTTAGGGGACGGGGACGGTTTAGGGTCCAGGTGAGGGTACGACAAAGCTCTAGGGGGAGCGTATGTGTGAGGGCGCGGGTTAGTGTCAGCGTACGGGTTAGGATTAGGGGACGGGTGAGGGTCAGGCTTCGGGGAAGGGTTAGGGTTAAGGTTCGGGCTAGGGTTAGGGTTAGGGGACGGGGACGGTTTAGGGTCCAGGTGAGGGTACGACAACGCTCTAGGGGGAGCGTACGTGTGAGGGCGCGGGTTAGTGTCAGCGTACGGGTTAGGATTAGGGGAAGTGTGAGGGTCAGGCTTCGCGGAAGGGTTAGGGTTAGGGTTCGGGCTAAGGTTAGGGTTAGGGGACGGGGACGGTTTAGGGTCCAGGTGAGGGTACGACAACGCTTTAGGGGGAACGTACGTGTGAGGGCGCGGGTTAGTGTCAGCGTACGGGTTAGGATTAGGGGAAGGGTGAGTGTCAGGCTTCGGGGAAGGGTTAGGGTTAGGGTTCGGGCTAGGGTTAGGGTTAGGGGACGGGGACGGTTTAGGGTCCAGGTGAGGGTACGACAACGCTTTAGGGGGAGCGTACGTGTGAGGGCGCGGGTTCGTGTCAGCGTACGGGTTAGGATTAGGGGACGGGTGAGGGTCAGGCTTCGGGGAAGGGTTAGGGTTAGGGTTCGGGCTAGTGTTAGGGTTACGGGACGGGGACGGTTTAGGGTCCAGGTGAGGGTACGACAACGCTTTAGGGGGAGCGTACGTGTGAGGGCGCAGGTTAGTGTCAGCGTACGGGTTAGGATTAGGGGACGGGTGAGGGTCAGGCTTCGGGGAAGGGTTAGGGTTAGGGTTCGGGCTAGGGTTAGGGTTAGGGGACGGGGACGGTTTAGGGTCCAGGTGAGGGTACAACAACGCTTTAGGGGGAGCGTACGTGTGAGGGCGCGGGTTAGTGTCAGCGTACGGGTTAGGATTAGGGGACGGGTGAGGGTCAGGCTTCGGGGAAGGGCTAGGGTTAGGGTTCGGGCTAGTGTTAGGGTTAGGGGACGGGGACGGTTTACGGTCCAGGTGAGGGTACGACAACGCTTTAGGGGGAGCGTACGTGTGAGGGCGCGGGTTAGTGTCAGCGTACGGGTTAGGATTAGGGAACGGGTGAGGGTCAGGCTTCGGGGAAGGGTTAGGGTTAGGGTTCGGGCTAGGGTTAGGGTTAGGGGACGGGGACGGTTTAGGGTCCAGGTGAGGGTACGACAACGCTTTAGGGGGAGCGTACGTGTGAGGGCGCGGGTTAGTGTCAGCGTACGGGTTAGGATTAGGGGACGGGTGAGGGTCAGGCTTCGGGGAAGGGTTAGGGTTAGGGTTCGGGCTAGGGTTAGGGTTAGGGGACGGGGACGGTTTAGGGTCCAGGTGAGGGTACGACAACGCTTTAGGGGGAGCATACGTGTGAGGGCGCGGGTTAGTGTCAGCGTACGGGTTAGGATTAGGGGACGGGTGAGGGTCAGGCTTCGGGGAAGGGTTAGGGTTAGGGTTCGGGCTAGGGTTAGGGTTAGGGGACGGGGACGGTTTAGGGTCCAGGTGAGGGTATGACAACGCTTTAGGGGGAGCGTACGTGTGAGGGCGCGGGTTAGTGTCAGCGTACGGGTTAGGATTAGGGGAAGGGTGAGTGTCAGGCTTCGGGGAAGGGTTAGGGTTAGGGTTCAGGCTAGGGTTAGGGTTAGGGGACGGGGACGGTTTAGGGTCCAGGTGAGGGTACGACAACGCTTTAGGGGGAGCGTACGTGTGAGGGCGCGGCTTAGTGTCAGCGTACGGGTTAGGATTAGGGGACGGGTGAGGGTCAGGCTTCGGGGAAGGGTTAGGGTTAGGGTTCGGGCTAGGGTTAGGGTTAGGGGACGGGGACGGTTTAGGGTCCAGGTGAGGGTACGACAACGCTTTAGGGGGAGCGTACGTGTGAGGGCGCGGGTTAGTGTCAGCGTACGGGTTAGGATTAGGGGAAGGGTGAGTGTCAGGCTTCGGGGAAGGGTTAGGGTTAGGGTTCAGGCTAGGGTTAGGGTTAGGGGACGGGGACGGTTTAGGGTCCAGGTGAGGGTACGACAACGCTTTAGGGGGAGCGTACGTGTGAGGGCGCGGCTTAGTGTCAGCGTACGGGTTAGGATTAGGGGACGGGTGAGGGTCAGGCTTCGGGGAAGGGTTAGGGTTAGGGTTCGGGCTAGGGTTAGGGTTAGGCGACGGGGACGGTTTAGGGTCCAGGTGAGGGTACGACAACGCTTTAGGGGGAGCGTACGTGTGAGGGCGCGGGTTAGTGTCAGCGTACGGGTTAGGATTAGGGGAAGGGTGAGTGTCAGGCTTCGGGGAAGGGTTAGGGTTAGGGTTCAGGCTAGGGTTAGGGTTAGGGGACGGGGACGGTTTAGGGTCCAGGTGAGGGTACGACAACGCTTTAGGGGGAGCGTACGTGTGAGGGCGCGGCTTAGTGTCAGCGTACGGGTTAGGATTAGGGGACGGGTGAGGGTCAGGCTTCGGGGAAGGGCTAGGGTTAGGGTTCGGGCTAGGGTTAGGGTTAGGGGACGGGGACGGTTTACGGTCCAGGTGAGGGTACGACAACGCTTTAGGGGGAGCGTACGTGTGAGGGCGTGGGTTAGTGTCAGCGTACGGGTTAGGATTAGGGGACGGGTGAGGGTCAGGCTTCGGGGAAGGGTTAGGGTTAGGGTTCGGGCTAGGGTTAGGGTTAGGGGATGGGGACGGTTTAGGGTCCAGGTGAGGGTACGACAACGCTTTAGGGGGAGCGTACGTGTGAGGGCGCGGGTTAGTGTCAGCGTACGGGTTAGGATTAGGGGACGGGTGAGGGTCAGGCTTCGGGGAAGTGTTAGGGTTAGGGTTCGGGCTAGGGTTAGGGTTAGGGGACGGGGACGGTTTAGGGTCCAGGTGAGGGTACGACAACGCTTTAGGGGGAGCGTACGTGTGAGGGCGCGGGTTAGTGTCAGCGTACGGGTTAGGATTAGGGGACGGGTGAGGGTCAGGCTTCGGGGAAGGGTTAGGTTTAGGGTTCGGGCTAGGGTTAGGGTTAGGGGACGGGGACAGTTTAGGGTCCAGGTGAGGGTACGACAACGCTTTAGGGGGAGCGTACGTGTGAGGGCGCGGGTTAGTGTCAGCGTACGGGTTAGGATTAGGGGACGGGTGAGGGTCAGGCTTCGGGGAAGTGTTAGGCTTAGGGTTCGGGCTAGGGTTAGGGTTAGGGGACGGGGACGGTTTAGGGTCCAGGTGAGGGTACGACAACGCTTTAGGGGGAGCGTACGTGTGAGGGCGCGGGTTAGTGTCAGCGTACGGGTTAGGATTAGGGGACGGGTGAGGGTCAGGCTTCGGGGAAGGGTTAGGGTTAGGGTTCGGGCTAGGGTTAGGGTTAGGGGACGGGGACGGTTTAGGGTCCAAGTGAGGGTACGACAACGCTTTAGGGGGAGCGTACGTGTGAGGGCGCGGGTTAGTGTCAGCGTACGGGTTAGGATTAGGGGACGGGTGAGGGTCAGGCTTCGGGGAAGGGTTAGGGTTAGGGTTCGGGCTAGGGTTAGGGTTAGGAAACGGGGACGGTTTAGGGTCCAGGTGAGGGTACGACAACGCTTTAGGGGGAGCGTACGTGTGAGGGCGCGGCTTAGTGTCAGCGTACGGGTTAGGATTAGGGGACGGGTGAGGGTCAGGCTTCGGGGAAGGGTTAGGGTTAGGGTTCGGGCTAGGGTTAGGGTTAGGGGACGGGGACGGTTTAGGGTCCAGGTGAGGGTACGA
Source organism: Globicephala melas (assembly GCF_963455315.2). Lineage (NCBI taxonomy): Eukaryota > Metazoa > Chordata > Mammalia > Artiodactyla > Delphinidae > Globicephala > Globicephala melas. Next base: position 193,957 of record NW_027207529.1, on the reverse strand, counting down.
CAACGCTTTAGGGGGAGCGTACGTGTGAGGGCGCGGGTTAGTGTCAGCGTACGGGTTAGGATTAGGGGACGGGTGAGGGTCAGGCTTCGGGGAAGGGTTAGGGTTAGGGTTCGGGCTAGGGTTAGGGTTAGGGGACGGGGACGGTTTAGGGTCCAGGTGAGGGTACGACAACGCTTTAGGGGGAGCGTACGTGTGAGGGCGTGGGTTAGTGTCAGCGTACGGGTTAGGATTAGGGGACGGGTGAGGGTCAGGCTTCGGGGAAGGGCTAGGGTTAGGGTTCGGGCTAGGGTTAGGGTTAGGGGACGGGGACGGTTTACGGTCCAGGTGAGGGTACGACAACGCTTTAGGGGGAGCGTACGTGTGAGGGCGTGGGTTAGTGTCAGCGTACGGGTTAGGATTAGGGGACGGGTGAGGGTCAGGCTTCGGGGAAGGGTTAGGGTTAGGGTTCGGGCTAGGGTTAGGGTTAGGGGACGGGGACGGTTTAGGGTCCAGGTGAGGGTACGACAACGCTTTAGGGGGAGCGTACGTGTGAGGGCGCGGGTTAGTGTCAGCGTACGGGTTAGGATTAGGGGACGGGTGAGGGTCAGGCTTCGGGGAAGTTTTAGGGTTAGGGTTCGGGCTAGGGTTAGGGTTAGGGGACGGGGACGGTTTAGGGTCCAGGTGAGGGTACGACAACGCTTTAGGGGGAGCGTACGTGTGAGGGCGCGGGTTAGTGTCAGCGTACGGGTTAGGATTAGGGGACGGGTGAGGGTCAGGCTTCGGGGAAGGGTTAGGGTTAGGGTTCGGGCTAGGGTTAGGGTTAGGGGACGGGGACAGTTTAGGGTCCAGGTGAGGGTACGACAACGCTTTAGGGGGAGCGTACGTGTGAGGGCGCGGGTTAGTGTCAGCGTACGGGTTAGGATTAGGGGACGGGTGAGGGTCAGGCTTCGGGGAAGTGTTAGGGTTAGGGTTCGGGCTAGGGTTAGGGTTAGGGGACGGGGACGGTTTAGGGTCCAGGTGAGGGTACGACAACGCTTTAGGGGGAGCGTACGTGTGAGGGCGCGGGTTAGTGTCAGCGTACGGGTTAGGATTAGGGGACGGGTGAGGGTCAGGCTTCGGGGAAGGGTTAGGGTTAGGGTTCGGGCTAGGGTTAGGGTTAGGGGACGGGGACGGTTTAGGGTCCAAGTGAGGGTACGACAACGCTTTAGGGGGAGCGTACGTGTGAGGGCGTGGGTTAGTGTCAGCGTACGGGTTAGGATTAGGGGACGGGTGAGGGTCAGGCTTCGGGGAAGGGTTAGGGTTAGGGTTCGGGCTAGGGTTAGGGTTAGGAAACGGGGACGGTTTAGGGTCCAGGTGAGGGTACGACAACGTTGTAGGGGGAGCGTACGTGTGAGGGCGCGGGTTAGTGTCAGCGTACGGGATAGGATTAGGGGACGGGTGAGGGTAAGGCTTCGGGGAAGGGTTAGGGTTAGGGTTCGGGCTAGGGTTAGGGTTAGGGGACGGGGACGGTTTAGGGTCCAGGTGAGGGTACGACAACGCTTTAGGGGGAGCGTACGTGTGAGGGCGCGGGTTAGTGTCTGTGTACGGGTTAGGATTAGGGGAAGGGTGAGTGTCAGGCTTCGGGGAAGGGTTAGGGTTAGGGTTCGGGCTAGGTTTAGGGTTAGGGGACGGGGACGGTTTAGGGTCCAGGTGAGGGTACGACAACGCTTTAGGGGGAGCGTACGTGTGAGGGCGCGGCTTAGTGTCAGCGTACGGGTTAGGATTAGGGGACGGGTGAGGGTCAGGCTTCGGGGAAGGGTTAGGGTTAGGGTTCGGGCTAGGGTTAGGGTTAGGGGACGGGGACGGTTTAGGGTCCAGGTGAGGGTACGACAACGCTTTAGGGGGAGCGTACGTGTGAGGGCACGGGTTAGTGTCAGCGTACGGGTTAGGATTAGGGGACGGGTGAGGGTCAGGCTTCGGGGAAGGGTTAGGGTTAGGGTTCGGGCTAGGGTTAGGGTTAGGAAACGGGGACGGTTTAGGGTCCAGGTGAGGGTACGACAACGTTGTAGGGGGAGCGTACGTGTGAGGGCGCGGGTTAGTGTCAGCGTACGAGATAGGATTAGGGGACGGGTGAGGGTCAGGCTTCGGGGAAGGGTTATGGTTAGGGTTCGGGCTAGGGTTAGGGTTAGGGGACGGGGACGGTTTAGGGTCCAGGTGAGGGTACGACAACGCTTTAGGGGGAGCGTACGTGTGAGGGCGTGGGTTAGTGTCAGCGTACGGGTTAGGATTAGGGGACGGGTGAGGGTCAGGCTTCGGGGAAGGGCTAGGGTTAGGGTTCGGGCTAGGGTTAGGGTTAGGGGACGGGGACGGTTTACGGTCCAGGTGAGGGTACGACAACGCTTTAGGGGGAGCGTACGTGTGAGGGCGTGGGTTAGTGTCAGCGTACGGGTTAGGATTAGGGGACGGGTGAGGGTCAGGCTTCGGGGAAGGGTTAGGGTTAGGGTTCGGGCTAGGGTTAGGGTTAGGGGACGGGGACGGTTTAGGGTCCAGGTGAGGGTACGACAACGCTTTAGGGGGAGCGTACGTGTGAGGGCGGGGGTTAGTGTCAGCGTACGGGTTAGGATTAGGGGACGGGTGAGGGTCAGGCTTCGGGGAAGTTTTAGGGTTAGGGTTCGGGCTAGGGTTAGGGTTAGGGGACGGGGACGGTTTAGGGTCCAGGTGAGGGTACGACAACGCTTTAGGGGGAGCGTACGTGTGAGGGCGCGGGTTAGTGTCAGCGTACGGGTTAGGATTAGGGGACGGGTGAGGGTCAGGCTTCGCGGAAGGGTTAGGGTTAGGGTTCGGGCTAGGGTTAGGGTTAGGGGACGGGGACAGTTTAGGGTCCAGGTGAGGGTACGACAACGCTTTAGGGGGAGCGTACGTGTGAGGGCGCGGGTTAGTGTCAGCGTACGGGTTAGGATTAGGGGACGGGTGAGGGTCAGGCTTCGGGGAAGTGTTAGGGTTAGGGTTCGGGCTAGGGTTAGGGTTAGGGGACGGGGACGGTTTAGGGTCCAGGTGAGGGTACGACAACGCTTTAGGGGGAGCGTACGTGTGAGGGCGCGGGTTAGTGTCAGCGTACGGGTTAGGATTAGGGGACGGGTGAGGGTCAGGCTTCGGGGAAGGGTTAGGGTTAGGGTTCGGGCTAGGGTTAGGGTTAGGGGACGGGGACGGTTTAGGGTCCAAGTGAGGGTACGACAACGCTTTAGGGGGAGCGTACGTGTGAGGGCGTGGGTTAGTGTCAGCGTACGGGTTAGGATTAGGGGACGGGTGAGGGTCAGGCTTCGGGGAAGGGTTAGGGTTAGGGTTCGGGCTAGGGTTAGGGTTAGGAAACGGGGACGGTTTAGGGTCCAGGTGAGGGTACGACAACGTTGTAGGGGGAGCGTACGTGTGAGGGCGCGGGTTAGTGTCAGCGTACGGGATAGGATTAGGGGACGGGTGAGGGTAAGGCTTCGGGGAAGGGTTAGGGTTAGGGTTCGGGCTAGGGTTAGGGTTAGGGGACGGGGACGGTTTAGGGTCCAGGTGAGGGTACGACAACGCTTTAGGGGGAGCGTACGTGTGAGGGCGCGGGTTAGTGTCTGTGTACGGGTTAGGATTAGGGGAAGGGTGAGTGTCAGGCTTCGGGGAAGGGTTAGGGTTAGGGTTCGGGCTAGGGTTAGGGTTAGGGGACGGGGACGGTTTAGGGTCCAGGTGAGGGTACGACAACGCTTTAGGGGGAGCGTACGTGTGAGGGCGCGGCTTAGTGTCAGCGTACGGGTTAGGATTAGGGGACGGGTGAGGGTCAGGCTTCGGGGAAGGGTTAGGGTTAGGGTTCGGGCTAGGGTTAGGGTTAGGGGACGGGGACGGTTTAGGGTCCAGGTGAGGGTACGACAACGCTTTAGGGGGAGCGTACGTGTGAGGGCACGGGTTAGTGTCAGCGTACGGGTTAGGATTAGGGGACGGGTGAGGGTCAGGCTTCGGGGAAGGGTTAGGGTTAGGGTTCGGGCTAGGGTTAGGGTTAGGAAACGGGGACGGTTTAGGGTCCAGGTGAGGGTACGACAACGTTGTAGGGGGAGCGTACGTGTGAGGGCGCGGGTTAGTGTCAGCGTACGAGATAGGATTAGGGGACGGGTGAGGGTCAGGCTTCGGGGAAGGGTTATGGTTAGGGTTCGGGCTAGGGTTAGGGTTAGGGGACGGGGACGGTTTAGGGTCCAGGTGAGGGTACGACAACGCTTTAGGGGGAGCGTACGTGTGAGGGCGCGGGTTAGTGTCAGCGTACGGGTTAGGATTAGGGGACGGGTGAGGGTCAGGCTTCGGGGAAGGGTTAGGGTTAAGGTTCGGGCTAGGGTTAGGGTTAGGGGACGGGGACGGTTTAGGGTCCAGGTGAGGGTACGACAACGCTCTAGGGGGAGCGTACGTGTGAGGGCGCGGGTTAGTGTCAGCGTACGGGTTAGGATTAGGGGAAGGGTGAGGGTCAGGCTTCGCGGAAGTGTTAGGGTTAGGGTTCGGGCTAAGGTTAGGGTTAGGGGACGGGGACGGTTTAGGGTCCAGGTGAGGGTACGACAACGCTTTAGGGGGAGCGTACGTGTGAGGGCGCGGGTTAGTGTCTGTGTACGGGTTAGGATTAGGGGAAGGGTGAGTGTCAGGCTTCGGGTAAGGGTTAGGGTTAGGGTTCGGGCTAGGGTTAGGGTTAGGGGACGGGGACGGTTTAGGGTCCAGGTGAGGGTACGACAACGCTTTAGGGGGAGCGTACGTGTGAGGGCGCGGCTTAGTGTCAGCGTACGGGTTAGGATTAGGGGACGGGTGAGGGTCAGGCTTCGGGGAAGGGTTAGGGTTAGGGTTCGGGCTAGGGTTAGGGTTAGGGGACGGGGACGGTTTAGGGTCCAGGTGAGGGTACGACAACGCTTTAGGGGGAGCGTACGTGTGAGGGCGCGGGTTAGTGTCAGCGTACGGGTTAGGATTAGGGGACGGGTGAGGGTCAGGCTTCGGGGAAGGGTTAGGGTTAGGGTTCGGGCTAGGGTTAGGGTTAGGGGACGGGGACGGTTTAGGGTCCAGGTGAGGGTACGACAACGCTTTAGGGGGAGCGTACGTGTGAGGGCGCGGGTTAGTGTCAGCGTACGGGTTAGGATTAGGGGACGGGTGAGGGTCAGGCTTCGGGGAAGGGTTAGGGTTAGGGTTCGGGCTAGGGATAGGGTTAGGGGACGGGGACGGTTTAGGGTCCAGGTGAGGGTACGACAACGCTTTAGGGGGAGCGTACGTGTGAGGGCGCGGGTTAGTGTCAGCGTACGGGTTAGGATTAGGGGACGGGTGAGGGTCAGGCTTCGGGGAAGGGTTAGGATTAGGGTACGGGCTAGGGTTAGGGTTAGGGGACGGGGACGGTTTAGGGTCCAGGTGAGGGTACGACAACGCTTTAGGGGGAGCGTACGTGTGAGGGCGCGGGTTAGTGTCAGCGTACGGGTTAGGGTTAGGGGACGGGTGAGTGTCAGGCTTCGGGGAAGGGTTAGGGTTAGGGTTCGGGCTAGGGTTAGGGTTAGGGGACGGGGACGGTTTAGGGTCCAGGTGAGGGTACGACAACGCTTTAGGGGAAGCGTACGTGTGAGGGCGCGGGTTAGTGTCAGCGTACGGGTTAGGATTAGGGGACGGGTGAGGGTCAGGCTTCGGGGAAGGGTTAGGGTTAGGGTTCGGGCTAGGGTTAGGGTTAGGAAACGGGGACGGTTTAGGGTCCAGGTGAGGGTACGACAACGTTGTAGGGGGAGCGTACGTGTGAGGGCGCGGGTTTTGTCAGCGTACGGGTTAGGATTAGGGGACGGGTGAGGGTCAGGCTTCGGGGATGGGTTAGGGTTAGGGTTCGGGCTAGGGTTAGGGTTAGGGGACGGGGACGGTTTAGGGTCCAGGTGAGGGTACGACAAAGCTCTAGGGGGAGCGTATGTGTGAGGGCGCGGGTTAGTGTCAGCGTACGGGTTAGGATTAGGGGACGGGTGAGGGTCTGGCTTCGGGGAAGGGTTAGGGTTAAGGTTCGGGCTAGGGTTAGGGTTAGGGGACGGGGACGGTTTAGGGTCCAGGTGAGGGTACGACAACGCTCTAGGGGGAGCGTACGTGTGAGGGCGCGGGTTAGTGTCAGCGTACGGGTTAGGATTAGGGGAAGGGTGAGGGTCAGGCTTCGCGGAAGGGTTAGGGTTAGGGTTCGGGCTAAGGTTAGGGTTAGGGGACGGGGACGGTTTAGGGTCCAGGTGAGGGTACGACAACGCTTTAGGGGGAACGTACGTGTGAGGGCGCGGGTTAGTGTCAGCGTACGGGTTAGGATTAGGGGAAGGGTGAGTGTCAGGCTTCGGGGAAGGGTTAGGGTTAGGGTTCAGGCTAGGGTTAGGGTTAGGGGACGGGGACGGTTTAGGGTCCAGGTGAGGGTATGACAACGCTTTAGGGGGAGCGTACGTGTGAGGGCGCGGGTTCGTGTCAGCGTACGGGTTAGGATTAGGGGACGGGTGAGGGTCAGGCTTCGGGGAAGGGTTAGGGTTAGGGTTCGGGCTAGTGTTAGGGTTACGGGACGGGGACGGTTTAGGGTCCAGGTGAGGGTACGACAACGCTTTAGGGGGAGCGTACGTGTGAGGGCGCAGGTTAGTGTCAGCGTACGGGTTAGGATTAGGGGACGGGTGAGGGTCAGGCTTCGGGGAAGGGTTAGGGTTAGGGTTCGGGCTAGGGTTAGGGTTAGGGGACGGGGACGGTTTAGGGTCCAGGTGAGGGTACGACAACGCTTTAGGGGGAGCGTACGTGTGAGGGCGCGGGTTAGTGTCAGCGTACGGGTTAGGATTAGGGGACGGGTGAGGGTCAGGCTTCGGGGAAGGGCTAGGGTTAGGGTTCGGGCTAGTGTTAGGGTTAGGGGACGGGGACGGTTTACGATCCAGGTGAGGGTACGACAACGCTTTAGGGGGAGCGTACGTGTGAGGGCGCGGGTTAGTGTCAGCGTACGGGTTAGGATTAGGGGACGGGTGAGGGTCAGGCTTCGGGGAAGGGTTAGGGTTAGGGTTCGGGCTAGGGTTAGGGTTAGGGGACGGGGACGGTTTAGGGTCCAGGTGAGGGTACGACAACGCTTTAGGGGGAGCGTACGTGTGAGGGCGCGGGTTAGTGTCAGCGTACGGGTTAGGATTAGGGGACGGGTGAGGGTCAGGCTTCGGGGAAGGGTTAGGGTTAGGGTTCGGGCTAGGGTTAGGGTTAGGGGACGGGGACGGTTTAGGGTCCAGGTGAGGGTACGACAACGCTTTAGGGGGAGCATACGTGTCAGGGCGCGGGTTAGTGTCAGCGTACGGGTTAGGATTAGGGGACGGGTGAGGGTCAGGCTTCGGGGAAGGGTTAGGGTTAGGGTTCGGGCTAGGGTTAGGGTTAGGGGACGGGGACGGTTTAGGGTCCAGGTGAGGGTACGACAACGCTTTAGGGGGAGCGTACGTGTGAGGGCGCGGGTTAGTGTCAGCGTACGGGTTAGGATTAGGGGAAGGGTGAGTGTCAGGCTTCGGGGAAGGGTTAGGGTTAGGGTTCAGGCTAGGGTTAGGGTTAGGGGACGGGGACGGTTTAGGGTCCAGGTGAGGGTACGACAACGCTTTAGGGGGAGCGTACGTGTGAGGGCGCGGCTTAGTGTCAGCGTACGGGTTAGGATTAGGGGACGGGTGAGGGTCAGGCTTCGGGGAAGGGTTAGGGTTAGGGTTCGGGCTAGGGTTAGGGTTAGGGGACGGGGACGGTTTAGGGTCCAGGTGAGGGTACGACAACGCTTTAGGGGGAGCGTACGTGTGAGGGCGCGGGTTAGTGTCAGCGTACGGGTTAGGATTAGGGGAAGGGTGAGTGTCAGGCTTCGGGGAAGGGTTAGGGTTAGGGTTCAGGCTAGGGTTAGGGTTAGGGGACGGGGACGGTTTAGGGTCCAGGTGAGGGTACGACAACGCTTTAGGGGGAGCGTACGTGTGAGGGCGCGGCTTAGTGTCAGCGTACGGGTTAGGATTAGGGGACGGGTGAGGGTCAGGCTTCGGGGAAGGGTTAGGGTTAGGGTTCGGGCTAGGGTTAGGGTTAGGGGACGGGGACGGTTTAGGGTCCAGGTGAGGGTACGACAACGCTTTAGGGGGAGCGTACGTGTGAGGGCGCGGGTTAGTGTCAGCGTACGGGTTAGGATTAGGGGAAGGGTGAGTGTCAGGCTTCGGGGAAGGGTTAGGGTTAGGGTTCAGGCTAGGGTTAGGGTTAGGGGACGGGGACGGTTTAGGGTCCAGGTGAGGGTACGACAACGCTTTAGGGGGAGCGTACGTGTGAGGGCGCGGCTTAGTGTCAGCGTACGGGTTAGGATTAGGGGACGGGTGAGGGTCAGGCTTCGGGGAAGGGCTAGGGTTAGGGTTCGGGCTAGGGTTAGGGTTAGGGGACGGGGACGGTTTACGGTCCAGGTGAGGGTACGACAACGCTTTAGGGGGAGCGTACGTGTGAGGGCGTGGGTTAGTGTCAGCGTACGGGTTAGGATTAGGGGACGGGTGAGGGTCAGGCTTCGGGGAAGGGTTAGGGTTAGGGTTCGGGCTAGGGTTAGGGTTAGGGGACGGGGACGGTTTAGGGTCCAGGTGAGGGTACGACAACGCTTTAGGGGGAGCGTACGTGTGAGGGCGCGGGTTAGTGTCAGCGTACGGGTTAGGATTAGGGGACGGGTGAGGGTCAGGCTTCGGGGAAGTGTTAGGGTTAGGGTTCGGGCTAGGGTTAGGGTTAGGGGACGGGGACGGTTTAGGGTCCAGGTGAGGGTACGACAACGCTTTAGGGGGAGCGTACGTGTGAGGGCGCGGGTTAGTGTCAGCGTACGGGTTAGGATTAGGGGACGGGTGAGGGTCAGGCTTCGGGGAAGGGTTAGGTTTAGGGTTCGGGCTAGGGTTAGGGTTAGGGGACGGGGACAGTTTAGGGTCCAGGTGAGGGTACGACAACGCTTTAGGGGGAGCGTACGTGTGAGGGCGCGGGTTAGTGTCAGCGTACGGGTTAGGATTAGGGGACGGGTGAGGGTCAGGCTTCGGGGAAGTGTTAGGCTTAGGGTTCGGGCTAGGGTTAGGGTTAGGGGACGGGGACGGTTTAGGGTCCAGGTGAGGGTACGACAACGCTTTAGGGGGAGCGTACGTGTGAGGGCGCGGGTTAGTGTCAGCGTACGGGTTAGGATTAGGGGACGGGTGAGGGTCAGGCTTCGGGGAAGGGTTAGGGTTAGGGTTCGGGCTAGGGTTAGGGTTAGGGGACGGGGACGGTTTAGGGTCCAAGTGAGGGTACGACAACGCTTTAGGGGGAGCGTACGTGTGAGGGCGCGGGTTAGTGTCAGCGTACGGGTTAGGATTAGGGGACGGGTGAGGGTCAGGCTTCGGGGAAGGGTTAGGGTTAGGGTTCGGGCTAGGGTTAGGGTTAGGAAACGGGGACGGTTTAGGGTCCAGGTGAGGGTATGACAACGTTGTAGGGGGAGCGTACGTGTGAGGGCGCGGGTTAGTGTCAGCGTACGGGATAGGTTTAGGGGACGGGTGAGGGTCAGGCTTCGGGGAAGGGTTAGGGTTAGGGTTCGGGCTAGGGTTAGGGTTAGGGGACGGGGACGGTTTAGGGTCCAGGTGAGGGTACGACAACGCTTTAGGGGGAGCGTACGTGTGAGGGCGCGGGTTAGTGTCAGCGTACGGGTTAGGATTAGGGGACGGCTGAGGGTCAGGCTTCGGGGAAGGGTTAGGGTTAGGGTTCGGGCTAGGGTTAGGGTTAGGGGACGGGGACGGTTTAGGGTCCAGGTGAGGGTACGACAACGCTTTAGGGGGAGCGTACGTGTGAGGGCGCGGGTTAGTGTCTGTGTACGGGTTAGGATTAGGGGAAGGGTGAGTGTCAGGCTTCGGGGAAGGGTTAGGGTTAGGGTTCGGGCTAGGGTTAGGGTTAGGGGACGGGGACGGTTTAGGGTCCAGGTGAGGGTACGACAACGCTTTAGGGGGAGCGTACGTGTGAGGGCGCGGCTTAGTGTCAGCGTACGGGTTAGGATTAGGGGACGGGTGAGGGTCAGGCTTCGGGGAAGGGTTAGGGTTAGGGTTCGGGCTAGGGTTAGGGTTAGGGGACGGGGACGGTTTAGGGTCCAGGTGAGGGTACGACAACGCTTTAGGGGGAGCGTACGTGTGAGGGCACGGGTTAGTGTCAGCGTACGGGTTAGGATTAGGGGACGGGTGAGGGTCAGGCTTCGGGGAAGGGTTAGGGTTAGTGTTCGGGCTAGGGTTAGGGTTAGGAAACGGGGACGGTTTAGGGTCCAGGTGAGGGTACGACAACGTTGTAGGGGGAGCGTACGTGTGAGGGCGCGGGTTAGTGTCAGCGTACGAGATAGGATTAGGGGACGGGTGAGGGTCAGGCTTCGGGGAAGGGTTATGGTTAGGGTTCGGGCTAGGGATAGGGTTAGGGGATGGGGACGGTTTAGGGTCCAGGTGAGGGTACGACAACGCTTTAGGGGGAGCGTAAGTGTGAGGGCGCGGGTTAGTGTCAGCGTACGGGTTAGGATTAGGGGACGGGTGAGGGTCAGGCTTCGGGGAAGGGTTAGGGTTAAGGTTCGGGCTAGGGTTAGGGTTAGGGGACGGGGACGGTTTAGGGTCCAGGTGAGGGTACGACAACGCTCTAGGGGGAGCGTACGTGTGAGGGCGCGGTTTAGTGTCAGCGTACGGGTTAGGATTAGGGGAAGGGTGAGGGTCAGGCTTCGCGGAAGTGTTAGGGTTAGGGTTCGGGCTAAGGTTAGGGTTAGGGGACGGGGACGGTTTAGGGTCCAGGTGAGGGTACGACAACGCTTTAGGGGGAGCGTACGTGTGAGGGCGCGGGTTAGTGTCTGTGTACGGGTTAGGATTAGGGGAAGGGTGAGTGTCAGGCTTCGGGTAAGGGTTAGGGTTAGGGTTCGGGCTAGGGTTAGGGTTAGGGGACGGGGACGGTTTAGGGTCCAGGTGAGGGTACGACAACGCTTTAGGGGGAGCGTACGTGTGAGGGCGCGGCTTAGTGTCAGCGTACGGGTTAGGATTAGGGGACGGGTGAGGGTCAGGCTTCGGGGAAGGGTTAGGGTTAGGGTTCGGGCTAGGGTTAGGGTTAGGGGACGGGGACGGTTTAGGGTCCAGGTGAGGGTACGACAACGCTTTAGGGGGAGCGTACGTGTGAGGGCGCGGGTTAGTGTCAGCGTACGGGTTAGGATTAGGGGACGGGTGAGGGTCAGGCTTCGGGGAAGGGTTAGGGTTAGGGTTCGGGCTAGGGTTAGGGTTAGGGGACGGGGACGGTTTAGGGTCCAGGTGAGGGTACGACAACGCTTTAGGGGGAGCGTACGTGTGAGGGCGCGGGTTAGTGTCAGCGTACGGGTTAGGATTAGGGGACGGGTGAGGGTCAGGCTTCGGGGAAGGGTTAGGGTTAGGGTTCGGGCTAGGGTTAGGGTTAGGAAACGGGGACGGTTTAGGGTCCAGGTGAGGGTACGACAACGTTGTAGGGGGAGCGTACGTGTGAGGGCGCGGGTTAGTGTCAGCGTACGGGATAGGATTAGGGGACGGGTGAGGGTCAGGCTTCGGGGAAGGGTTAGGGTTAGGGTTCGGGCTAGGGTTAGGGTTAGGGGACGGGGACGGTTTAGGGTCCAGGTGAGGGTACAACAACGCTTTAGGGGGAGCGTACGTGTGAGGGCGCGGGTTAGTGTCAGCGTACGGGTTAGGATTAGGGGACGGGTGAGGGTCAGGCTTCGGGGAAGGGTTAGGGTTAGGGTACGGGCTAGGGTTAGGTTTAGGGGACGGGGACGGTTTAGGGTCCAGGTGAGGGTACGACAACGCTTTAGGGGGAGCGTACGTGTGAGGGCGCGGCTTAGTGTCAGCGTACGGGTTAGGATTAGGGGACGGGTGAGGGTCAGGCTTCGGGGAAGGGTTAGGGTTAGGGTTCGGGCTAGGGTTAGGGTTAGGGGACGGGGACGGTTTAGGGTCCAGGTGAGGGTACGACAACGCTTTAGGGGGAGCGTACGTGTGAGGGCGCGGTTTAGTGTCAACGTACGGGTTAGGATTAGGGGACGGGTGAGGGTCAGGCTTCGGGGAAGGGTTAGGGTTAGGGTTCGGGCTAGGGTTAGGGTTAGGGGACGGGGACGGTTTAGGGTCCAGGTGAGGGTACGACAACGCTTTAGGGGGAGCATACGTGTGAGGGCGCGGGTTAGTGTCAGCGTACGGGTTAGGATTAGGGGACGGGTGAGGGTCAGGCTTCGGGGAAGGGTTAGGGTTAGGGTTCGGGCTAGGGTTAGGGTTAGGGGACGGGGATGGTTTAGGGTCCAGGTGAGGGTACGACAACGCTTCAGGGGGAGCGTACGTGTGAGGGCGCGGGTTAGTGTCAGCGTACGGGTTAGGATTAGGGGACGGGTGAGGGTCAGGCTTCGGGGAAGGGTTAGGGTTAGGGTTCGGGCTAGGGTTAGGGTTAGGGGACGGGGACGGTTTAGGGTCCAGGTGAGGGTACGACAACGCTTCAGGGGGAGCATACGTGTGAGGGCGCGGGTTAGTGTCAGCGTACGGGTTAGGATTAGGGGACGGGTGAGGGTCAGGCTTCGGGGAAGGGTTAGGGTTAGGGTTCGGTCTAGGGTTAGGGTTAGGGGACGGGGACGGTTTAGGGTCCAGGGGAGGGTACGACAACGCTTTAGGGGGAGCGTACGTGTGAGGGCGCGGGTTAGTGTCAGCGTACGGGTTAGGATTAGGGGACGGGTGAGGGTCAGGCTTCGGGGAAGGGTTAGGGTTAGGGTTCGGGCTAGGGTTAGGGTTAGGGGACGGGGACGGTTTAGGGTCCAGGTGAGGGTACGACAACGCTTTAGGGGGAGCGTACGTGTGAGGGCGCGGGTTAGTGTCAGCGTACGGGTTAGGATTAGGGGACGGGTGAGGGTCAGGCTTCGGGGAAGGGTTAGGGTTAGGGTTCGGTCTAGGGTTAGGGTTAGGGGACGGGGACGGTTTAGGGTCCAGGTGAGGGTACGACAACGCTTTAGGGGGAGCGTACGTGTGAGGGCGCGGGTTAGTGTCAGCGTACGGGTTAGGATTAGGGGACGGGTGAGGGTCAGGCTTCGGGGAAGGGTTAGGGTTAGGGTTCGGGCTAGGGTTAGGGTTAGGGGACGGGGACGGTTTAGGGTCCAGGTGAGGGTACGACAACGCTTTAGGGGGAGCGTACGTGTGAGGGCGCGGGTTAGTGTCAGCGTACGGGTTAGGATTAGGGGACGGGTGAGGGTCAGGCTTCGGGGAAGGGTTAGGGTTAGGGTTCGGGCTAGGGTTAGGGTTAGGGGACGGGGACGGTTTAGGGTCCAGGTGAGGGTACGACAACGCTTTAGGGGGAGCGTACGTGTGAGGGCGCGGGTTAGTGTCTGTGTACGGGTTAGGATTAGGGGAAGGGTGAGTGTCAGGCTTCGGGGAAGGGTTAGGGTTAGGGTTCGGGTTAGGGTTAGGGTTAGGTGATGGGGACGGTTTAGGGTCCAGGTGAGGGTACGACAACGCTTTAGGGGGAGCGTACGTGTGAGGGCGCGGGTTAGTGTCAGCGTACGGGTTAGGATTAGGGGACGGGTGAGGGTCAGGCTTCGGGGAAGGGTTAGGGTTAGGGTTCGGGCTAGGGTTAGGGTTAGGGGACGGGGACGGTTTAGGGTCCAAGTGAGGGTACGACAACGCTTTAGGGGGAGCGTACGTGTGAGGGCGCGGGTTAGTGTCAGCGTACGGGTTAGGATTAGGGGACGGGTGAGGGTCAGGCTTCGGGGAAGTTTTAGGGTTAGGGTTCGGGCTAGGGTTAGGGTTAGGGGACGGGGACGGTTTAGGGTCCAGGTGAGGGTACGACAACGCTTTAGGGGCAGCGTACGTGTGAGGGCGCGGGTTAGTGTCAGCGTACGGGTTAGGATTAGGGGACGGGTGAGGGTCAGGCTTCGGGGAAGGGTTAGGGTTAGGGTACGGGCTAGGGATAGGGTTAGGGGACGGTTACGGTTTAGGGTCCAGGTGAGGGTACGACAACGCTTTAGGGGGAGCGTACGTGTGAGGGCGCGGGTTAGTGTCAGCGTACGGGTTAGGATTAGGGGACGGGTGAGGGTCAGGCTTCGGGGAAGGGTAAGGGTTAGGGTTCGGGCTAGGGTTAGGGTTAGGAAACGGGGACGGTTTAGGGTCCAGGTTAGGGTACGACAACGTTGTAGGGGGAGCGTACGTGTGAGGGCGCGGGTTAGTGTCAGCGTACGGGTTAGGATTAGGGGACGGGTGAGGGTCAGGCTTCGGGGAAGGGTTAGGGTTAGGGTTCGGGCTAGGGTTAGGGTTAGGGGACGGGGACGGTTTAGGGTCCAGGTGAGGGTACGACAACGCTTTAGGGGTAGCGTACGTGTGAGGGCGCGGGTTAGTGTCAGCGTACGGGTTAGGATTATGGGACGGGTGAGGGTCAGGCTTCGGGGAAGAGTTAGGGTTAGGGTTCGGGCTAGGGTTAGGGTTAGGGGACGGGGACGGTTTAGGGTCCAGGTGAGGGTACGACAACGCTTTAGGGGGAGCGTACGTGTGAGGGCGCGGGTTAGTGTCAGCGTACGGGTTAGGATTAGGGGACGGGTGAGGGTCAGGCTTCGGGGAAGGGTTAGGGTTAGGGTTCGGGCTAGGGTTAGGTTTAGGGGACGGGGACGGTTTAGGGTCCAGGTGACGGTACGACAACGCTTTAGGGGGAGCGTACGTGTGAGGGCGCGGGTTAGTGTCAGCGTACGGGTTAGGATTAGGGGACGGGTGAGGGTCAGGCTTCGGGGAAGAGTTAGGGTTAGGGTTCGGGCTAGGGTTAGGGTTAGGGGACGGGGACGGTTTAGGGTCCAGGTGAGGGTACGACAACGCTTTAGGGGGAGCGTACGTGTGAGGGCGCGGGTTAGTGTCAGCGTACGGGTTAGGATTAGGGGACGGGTGAGGGTCAGGCTTCGGGGAAGGGTTAGGGTTAGGGTTCGGGCTAGGGATAGGGTTAGGGGACGGGGACGGTTTAGGGTCCAGGTGAGGGTACGACAACGCTTTAGGGGGAGCGTACGTGTGAGGGCGCGGGTTAGTGTCAGCGTACGGGTTAGGATTAGGGGACGGGTGAGGGTCAGGCTTCGGGGAAGGGTTAGGATTAGGGTACGGGCTAGGGTTAGGGTTAGGGGACGGGGACGGTTTAGGGTCCAGGTGAGGGTACGACAACGCTTTAGGGGGAGCGTACGTGTGAGGGCGCGGGTTAGTGTCAGCGTACGGGTTAGGGTTAGGGGACGGGTGAGGGTCAGGCTTCGGGGAAGGGTTAGGGTTAGGGTTCGGGCTAGGGTTAGGGTTAGGGGACGGGGACGGTTTAGGGTCCAGGTGAGGGTACAACAACGCTTTAGGGGAAGCGTACGTGTGAGGGCGCGGGTTAGTGTCAGCGTACGGGTTAGGATTAGGGGAAGGGTGAGGGTCAGGCTTCGCGGAAGGGTTAGGGTTAGGGTTCGGGCTAAGGTTAGGGTTAGGGGCCGGGGACGGTTTAGGGTCCAGGTGAGGGTACGACAACGCTTTAGGGGGAACGTACGTGTGAGGGCGCGGGTTAGTGTCAGCGTACGGGTTAGGATTAGGGGAAGGGTGAGTGTCAGGCTTCGGGGAAGGGTTAGGGTTAGGGTTCAGGCTAGGGTTAGGGTTAGGGGACGGGGACGGTTTAGGGTCCAGGTGAGGGTACGACAACGCTTTAGGGGGAGCGTACGTGTGAGGGCGCGGGTTCGTGTCAGCGTACGGGTTAGGATTAGGGGACGGGTGAGGGTCAGGCTTCGGGGAAGGGTTAGGGTTAGGGTTCGGGCTAGTGTTAGGGTTACGGGACGGGGACGGTTTAGGGTCCAGGTGAGGGTACGACAACGCTTTAGTGGGAGCGTACGTGTGAGGGCGCAGGTTAGTGTCAGCGTACGGGTTAGGATTAGGGGACGGGTGAGGGTCAGGCTTCGGGGAAGGGTTAGGGTTAGGGTTCGGGCTAGGGTTAGGGTTAGGGGACGGGGACGGTTTAGGGTCCAGGTGAGGGTACGACAACGCTTTAGGGGGAGCGTACGTGTGAGGGCGCGGGTTAGTGTCAGCGTACGGGTTAGGATTAGGGGACGGGTGAGGGTCAGGCTTCGGGGAAGGGCTAGGGTTAGGGTTCGGGCTAGTGTTAGGGTTAGGGGACGGGGAAGGTTTACGGTCCAGGTGAGGGTACGACAACGCTTTAGGGGGAGCGTACGTGTGAGGGCGCGGGTTAGTGTCAGCGTACGGGTTAGGATTAGGGGACGGGTGAGGGTCAGGCTTCGGGGAAGGGTTAGGGTTAGGGTTCGGGCTAGGGTTAGGGTTAGGGGACGGGGACGGTTTAGGGTCCAGGTGAGGGTACGACAACGCTTTAGGGGGAGTGTACGTGTGAGGGCGCGGGTTAGTGTCAGCGTACGGGTTAGGATTAGGGGACGGGTGAGGGTCAGGCTTCGGGGAAGGGTTAGGGTTAGGGTTCGGGCTAGGGTTAGGGTTAGGGGACGGGGACGGTTTAGGGTCCAGGTGAGGGTACGACAACGCTTTAGGGGGAGCGTACGTGTGAGGGCGCGGGTTAGTGTCAGCGTACGGGTTAGGATTAGGGGAAGGGTGAGTGTCAGGCTTCGGGGAAGGGTTAGGGTTAGGGTTCAGGCTAGGGTTAGGGTTAGGGGACGGGGACGGTTTAGGGTCCAGGTGAGGGTACGACAACGCTTTAGGGGG
The DNA here is from genome assembly GCF_963455315.2 of Globicephala melas. Lineage (NCBI taxonomy): Eukaryota > Metazoa > Chordata > Mammalia > Artiodactyla > Delphinidae > Globicephala > Globicephala melas. Next base: position 177,311 of record NW_027207529.1, on the reverse strand, counting down.
AGCGTACGTGTGAGGGCGCGGCTTAGTGTCAGCGTACGGGTTAGGATTAGGGGACGGGTGAGGGTCAGGCTTCGGGGAAGGGTTAGGGTTAGGGTTCGGGCTAGGGTTAGGGTTAGGGGACGGGGACGGTTTAGGGTCCAGGTGAGGGTACGACAACGCTTTAGGGGGAGCGTACGTGTGAGGGCGCGGGTTAGTGTCAGCGTACGGGTTAGGATTAGGGGACGGGTGAGGGTCAGGCTTCGGGGAAGGGTTAGGGTTAGGGTTCGGGCTAGGGTTAGGGTTAGGGGACGGGGACGGTTTAGGGTCCAGGTGAGGGTACGACAACGCTTTAGGGGGAGCGTACGTGTGAGGGCGTGGGTTAGTGTCAGCGTACGGGTTAGGATTAGGGGACGGGTGAGGGTCAGGCTTCGGGGAAGGGTTAGGGTTAGGGTTCGGGCTAGGGTTAGGGTTAGGGGACGGGGACGGTTTAGGGTCCAGGTGAGGGTACGACAACGCTTTAGGGGGAGCGTACGTGTGAGGGCGCGGGTTAGTGTCAGCGTACGGGTTAGGATTAGGGGACGGGTGAGGGTCAGGCTTCGGGGAAGGGCTAGGGTTAGGGTTCGGGCTAGTGTTAGGGTTAGGGGACGGGGAAGGTTTACGGTCCAGGTGAGGGTACGACAACGCTTTAGGGGGAGCGTACGTGTGAGGGCGCGGGTTAGTGTCAGCGTACGGGTTAGGATTAGGGGACGGGTGAGGGTCAGGCTTCGGGGAAGGGTTAGGGTTAGGGTTCGGGCTAGGGTTAGGGTTAGGGGACGGGGACGGTTTAGGGTCCAGGTGAGGGTACGACAACGCTTTAGGGGGAGTGTACGTGTGAGGGCGCGGGTTAGTGTCAGCGTACGGGTTAGGATTAGGGGACGGGTGAGGGTCAGGCTTCGGGGAAGGGTTAGGGTTAGGGTTCGGGCTAGGGTTAGGGTTAGGGGACGGGGACGGTTTAGGGTCCAGGTGAGGGTACGACAACGCTTTAGGGGGAGCGTACGTGTGAGGGCGCGGGTTAGTGTCAGCGTACGGGTTAGGATTAGGGGAAGGGTGAGTGTCAGGCTTCGGGGAAGGGTTAGGGTTAGGGTTCAGGCTAGGGTTAGGGTTAGGGGACGGGGACGGTTTAGGGTCCAGGTGAGGGTACGACAACGCTTTAGGGGGAGCGTACGTGTGAGGGCGCGGCTTAGTGTCAGCGTACGGGTTAGGATTAGGGGACGGGTGAGGGTCAGGCTTCGGGGAAGGGTTAGGGTTAGGGTTCGGGCTAGGGTTAGGGTTAGGGGACGGGGACGGTTTAGGGTCCAGGTGAGGGTACGACAACGCTTTAGGGGGAGCGTACGTGTGAGGGCGCGGGTTAGTGTCAGCGTACGGGTTAGGATTAGGGGACGGGTGAGGGTCAGGCTTCGGGGAAGGGTTAGGGTTAGGGTTCGGGCTAGGGTTAGGGTTAGGGGACGGGGACGGTTTAGGGTCCAGGTGAGGGTACGACAACGCTTTAGGGGGAGCGTACGTGTGAGGGCGTGGGTTAGTGTCAGCGTACGGGTTAGGATTAGGGGACGGGTGAGGGTCAGGCTTCGGGGAAGGGCTAGGGTTAGGGTTCGGGCTAGGGTTAGGGTTAGGGGACGGGGACGGTTTACGGTCCAGGTGAGGGTACGACAACGCTTTAGGGGGAGCGTACGTGTGAGGGCGTGGGTTAGTGTCAGCGTACGGGTTAGGATTAGGGGACGGGTGAGGGTCAGGCTTCGGGGAAGGGTTAGGGTTAGGGTTCGGGCTAGGGTTAGGGTTAGGGGACGGGGACGGTTTAGGGTCCAGGTGAGGGTACGACAACGCTTTAGGGGGAGCGTACGTGTGAGAACGCGGGTTAGTGTCAGCGTACGGGTTAGGATTAGGGGACGGGTGAGGGTCAGGCTTCGGGGAAGTGTTAGGGTTAGGGTTCGGGCTAGGGTTAGGGTTAGGGGACGGGGACGGTTTAGGGTCCAGGTGAGGGTACGACAACGCTTTAGGGGGAGCGTACGTGTGAGGGCGCGGGTTAGTGTCAGCGTACGGGTTAGGATTAGGGGACGGGTGAGGGTCAGGCTTCGGGGAAGGGTTAGGGTTAGGGTTCGGGCTAGGGTTAGGGTTAGGGGACGGGGACAGTTTAGGGTCCAGGTGAGGGTACGACAACGCTTTAGGGGGAGCGTACGTGTGAGGGCGCGGGTTAGTGTCAGCGTACGGGTTAGGATTAGGGGACGGGTGAGGGTCAGGCTTCGGGGAAGTGTTAGGGTTAGGGTTCGGGCTAGGGTTAGGGTTAGGGGACGGGGACGGTTTAGGGTCCAGGTGAGGGTACGACAACGCTTTAGGGGGAGCGTACGTGTGAGGGCGCGGGTTAGTGTCAGCGTACGGGTTAGGATTAGGGGACGGGTGAGGGTCAGGCTTCGGGGAAGGGTTAGGGTTAGGGTTCGGGCTAGGGTTAGGGTTAGGGGACGGGGACGGTTTAGGGTCCAAGTGAGGGTACGACAACGCTTTAGGGGGAGCGTACGTGTGAGGGCGTGGGTTAGTGTCAGCATACGGGTTAGGATTAGGGGACGGGTGAGGGTCAGGCTTCGGGGAAGGGTTAGGGTTAGGGTTCGGGCTACGGTTAGGGTTAGGAAACGGGGACGGTTTAGGGTCCAGGTGAGGGTACGACAACGTTGTAGGGGGAGCGTACGTGTGAGGGCGCGGGTTAGTGTCAGCGTACGGGATAGGATTAGGGGACGGGTGAGGGTAAGGCTTCGGGGAAGGGTTAGGGTTAGGGTTCGGGCTAGGGTTAGGGTTAGGGGACGGGGACGGTTTAGGGTCCAGGTGAGGGTAGGACAACGCTTTAGGGGGAGCGTACGTGTGAGGGCGCGGGTTAGTGTCTGTGTACGGGTTAGGATTAGGGGAAGGGTGAGTGTCAGGCTTCGGGGAAGGGTTAGGGATAGGGTTCGGGCTAGGGTTAGGGTTAGGGGACGGGGACGGTTTAGGGTCCAGGTGAGGGTACGACAACGCTTTAGGGGGAGCGTACGTGTGAGGGCGCGGCTTAGTGTCAGCGTACGGGTTAGGATTAGGGGACGGGTGAGGGTCAGGCTTCGGGGAAGGGTTAGGGTTAGGGTTCGGGCTAGGGTTAGGGTTAGGGGACGGGGACGGTTTAGGGTCCAGGTGAGGGTACGACAACGCTTTAGGGGGAGCGTACGTGTGAGGGCACGGGTTAGTGTCAGCGTACGGGTTAGGATTAGGGGACGGGTGAGGGTCAGGCTTCGGGGAAGGGTTAGGGTTAGGGTTCGGGCTAGGGTTAGGGTTAGGAAACGGGGACGGTTTAGGGTCCAGGTGAGGGTACGACAACGTTGTAGGGGGAGCGTACGTGTGAGGGCGCGGTTTAGTGTCAGCGTACGAGATAGGATTAGGGGACGGGTGAGGGTCAGGCTTCGGGGAAGGGTTATGGTTAGGGTTCGGGCTAGGGTTAGGGTTAGGGGACGGGGACGGTTTAGGGTCCAGGTGAGGGTACGACAACGCTTTAGGGGGAGCGTACGTGTGAGGGCGCGGGTTAGTGTCAGCGTACGGGTTAGGATTAGGGGACGGGTGAGGGTCAGGCTTCGGGGAAGGGTTAGGGTTAAGGTTCGGGCTAGGGTTAGGGTTAGGGGACGGGGACGGTTTAGGGTCCAGGTGAGGGTACGACAACGCTCTAGGGGGAGCGTACGTGTGAGGGCGCGGGTTAGTGTCAGCGTACGGGTTAGGATTAGGGGAAGGGTGAGGGTCAGGCTTCGCGGAAGTGTTAGGGTTAGGGTTCGGGCTAAGGTTAGGGTTAGGGGACGGGGACGGTTTAGGGTCCAGGTGAGGGTACGACAACGCTTTAGGGGGAGCGTACGTGTGAGGGCGCGGGTTAGTGTCTGTGTACGGGTTAGGATTAGGGGAAGGGTGAGTGTCAGGCTTCGGGTAAGGGTTAGGGTTAGGGTTCGGGCTAGGGTTAGGGTTAGGGGACGGGGACGGTTTAGGGTCCAGGTGAGGGTACGACAACGCTTTAGGGGGAGCGTACGTGTGAGGGCGCGGCTTAGTGTCAGCGTACAGGTTAGGATTAGGGGACGGGTGAGGGTCAGGCTTCGGGGAAGGGTTAGGGTTAGGGTTCGGGCTAGGGTTAGGGTTAGGGGACGGGGACGGTTTAGGGTCCAGGTGAGGGTACGACAACGCTTTAGGGGGAGCGTACGTGTGAGGGCGCGGGTTAGTGTCAGCGTACGGGTTAGGATTAGGGGACGGGTGAGGGTCAGGCTTCGGGGAAGGGTTAGGGTTAGGGTTCGGGCTAGGGTTAGGGTTAGGGGACGGGGACGGTTTAGGGTCCAGGTGAGGGTACGACAACGCTTTAGGGGGAGCGTACGTGTGAGGGCGCGGGTTAGTGTCAGCGTACGGGTTAGGATTAGGGGACGGGTGAGGGTCAGGCTTCGGGGAAGGGTTAGGGTTAGGGTTCGGGCTAGGGATAGGGTTAGGGGACGGGGATGGTTTAGGGTCCAGGTGAGGGTACGACAACGCTTTAGGGGGAGCGTACGTGTGAGGGCGCGGGTTAGTGTCAGCGTACGGGTTAGGATTAGGGGACGGGTGAGGGTCAGGCTTCGGGGAAGGGTTAGGATTAGGGTACGGGCTAGGGTTAGGGTTAGGGGACGGGGACGGTTTAGGGTCCAGGTGAGGGTACGACAACGCTTTAGGGGGAGCGTACGTGTGAGGGCGCGGGTTAGTGTCAGCGTACGGGTTAGGGTTAGGGGACGGGTGAGTGTCAGGCTTCGGGGAAGGGTTAGGGTTAGGGTTCGGGCTAGGGTTAGGGTTAGGGGACGGGGACGGTTTAGGGTCCAGGTGAGGGTACGACAACGCTTTAGGGGAAGCGTACGTGTGAGGGCGCGGGTTAGTGTCAGCGTACGGGTTAGGATTAGGGGACGGGTGAGGGTCAGGCTTCGGGGAAGGGTTAGGGTTAGGGTTCGGGCTAGGGTTAGGGTTAGGAAACGGGGACGGTTTAGGGTCCAGGTGAGGGTACGACAACGTTGTAGGGGGAGCGTACGTGTGAGGGCGCGGGTTAGTGTCAGCGTACGGGTTAGGATTAGGGGACGGGTGAAGGTCAGGCTTCGGGGATGGGTTAGGGTTAGGGTTCGGGCTAGGGTTAGGGTTAGGGGACGGGGACGGTTTAGGGTCCAGGTGAGGGTACGACAAAGCTCTAGGGGGAGCGTATGTGTGAGGGCGCGGGTTAGTGTCAGCGTACGGGTTAGGATTAGGGGACGGGTGAGGGTCAGGCTTCGGGGAAGGGTTAGGGTTAAGGTTCGGGCTAGGGTTAGGGTTAGGGGACGGGGACGGTTTAGGGTCCAGGTGAGGGTACGACAACGCTCTAGGGGGAGCGTACGTGTGAGGGCGCGGGTTAGTGTCAGCGTACGGGTTAGGATTAGGGGAAGGGTGAGGGTCAGGTTTCGCGGAAGGGTTAGGGTTAGGGTTCGGGCTAAGGTTAGGGTTAGGGGACGGGGACGGTTTAGGGTCCAGGTGAGGGTACGACAACGCTTTAGGGGGAACGTACGTGTGAGGGCGCGGGTTAGTGTCAGCGTACGGGTTAGGATTAGGGGAAGGGTGAGTGTCAGGCTTCGGGGAAGGGTTAGGGTTAGGGTTCAGGCTAGGGTTAGGGTTAGGGGACGGGGACGGTTTAGGGTCCAGGTGAGGGTACGACAACGCTTTAGGGGGAGCGTACGTGTGAGGGCGCGGGTTCGTGTCAGCGTACGGGTTAGGATTAGGGGACGGGTGAGTGTCAGGCTTCGGGGAAGTGTTAGGGTTAGGGTTCGGGCTAGTGTTAGGGTTAGGGGACGGGGACGGTTTAGGGTCCAGGTGAGGGTACGACAACGCTTTAGGGGGAGCGTACGTGTGAGGGCGCAGGTTAGTGTCAGCGTACGGGTTAGGATTAGGGGACGGGTGAGGGTCAGGCTTCGGGGAAGGGTTAGGGTTAGGGTTCGGGCTAGGGTTAGGGTTAGGGGACGGGGACGGTTTAGGGTCCAGGTGAGGGTACGACAACGCTTTAGGGGGAGCGTACGTGTGAGGGCGCGGGTTAGTGTCAGCGTACGGGTTAGGATTAGGGGACGGGTGAGGGTCAGGCTTCGGGGAAGGGCTAGGGTTAGGGTTCGGGCTAGTGTTAGGGTTAGGGGACGGGGACGGTTTACGGTCCAGGTGAGGGTACGACAACGCTTTAGGGGGAGCGTACGTGTGAGGGCGCGGGTTAGTGTCAGCGTACGGGTTAGGATTAGGGGACGGGTGAGGGTCTGGCTTCGGGGAAGGGTTAGGGTTAGGGTTCGGGCTAGGGTTAGGGTTAGGGGACGGGGACGGTTTAGGGTCCAGGTGAGGGTACGACAACGCTTTAGGGGGAGCGTACGTGTGAGGGCGCGGGTTAGTGTCAGCGTACGGGTTAGGATTAGGGGACGGGTGAGGGTCAGGCTTCGGGGAAGGGTTAGGGTTAGGGTTCGGGCTAGGGTTAGGGTTAGGGGACGGGGACGGTTTAGGGTCCAGGTGAGGGTACGACAACGCTTTAGGGGGAGCATACGTGTGAGGGCGCGGGTTAGTGTCAGCGTACGGGTTAGGATTAGGGGACGGGTGAGGGTCAGGCTTCGGGGAAGGGTTAGGGTTAGGGTTCGGGCTAGGGTTAGGGTTAGGGGACGGGGACGGTTTAGGGTCCAGGTGAGGGTACGACAACGCTTTAGGGGGAGCGTACGTGTGAGGGCGCGGGTTAGTGTCAGCGTACGGGTTAGGATTAGGCAAGGGTGAGTGTCAGGCTTCGGGGAAGGGTTAGGGTTAGGGTTCAGGCTAGGGTTAGGGTTAGGGGACGGGGACGGTTTAGGGTCCAGGTGAGGGTACGACAACGCTTTAGGGGGAGCGTACGTGTGAGGGCGCGGCTTAGTGTCAGCGTACGGGTTAGGATTAGGGGACGGGTGAGGGTCAGGCTTCGGGGAAGGGTTAGGGTTAGGGTTCGGGCTAGGGTTAGGGTTAGGGGACGGGGACGGTTTAGGGTCCAGGTGAGGGTACGACAACGCTTTAGGGGGAGCGTACGTGTGAGGGCGCGGGTTAGTGTCAGCGTACGGGTTAGGATTAGGGGAAGGGTGAGTGTCAGGCTTCGGGGAAGGGTTAGGGTTAGGGTTCAGGCTAGGGTTAGGGTTAGGGGACGGGGACGGTTTAGGGTCCAGGTGAGGGTACGACAACGCTTTAGGGGGAGCGTACGTGTGAGGGCGCGGCTTAGTGTCAGCGTACGGGTTAGGATTAGGGGACGGGTGAGGGTCAGGCTTCGGGGAAGGGCTAGGGTTAGGGTTCGGGCTAGGGTTAGGGTTAGGGGACGGGGACGGTTTACGGTCCAGGTGAGGGTACGACAACGCTTTAGGGGGAGCGTACGTGTGAGGGCGTGGGTTAGTGTCAGCGTACGGGTTAGGATTAGGGGACGGGTGAGGGTCAGGCTTCGGGGAAGGGTTAGGGTTAGGGTTCGGGCTAGGGTTAGGGTTAGGGGACGGGGACGGTTTAGGGTCCAGGTGAGGGTACGACAACGCTTTAGGGGGAGCGTACGTGTGAGGGCGCGGGTTAGTGTCAGCGTACGGGTTAGGATTAGGGGACGGGTGAGGGTCAGGCTTCGGGGAAGTGTTAGGGTTAGGGTTCGGGCTAGGGTTAGGGTTAGGGGACGGGGACGGTTTAGGGTCCAGGTGAGGGTACGACAACGCTTTAGGGGGAGCGTACGTGTGAGGGCGCGGGTTAGTGTCAGCGTACGGGTTAGGATTAGGGGACGGGTGAGGGTCAGGCTTCGGGGAAGGGTTAGGGTTAGGGTTCGGGCTAGGGTTAGGGTTAGGGGACGGGGACAGTTTAGGGTCCAGGTGAGGGTACGACAACGCTTTAGGGGGAGCGTACGTGTGAGGGCGCGGGTTAGTGTCAGCGTACGGGTTAGGATTAGGGGACGGGTGAGGGTCAGGCTTCGGGGAAGTGTTAGGGTTAGGGTTCGGGCTAGGTTTAGGGTTAGGGGACGGGGACGGTTTAGGGTCCAGGTGAGGGTACGACAACGCTTTAGGGGGAGCATACGTGTGAGGGCGCGGGTTAGTGTCAGCGTACGGGTTAGGATTAGGGGACGGGTGAGGGTCAGGCTTCGGGGAAGGGTTAGGGTTAGGGTTCGGGCTAGGGTTAGGGTTAGGGGACGGGGACGGTTTAGGGTCCAAGTGAGGGTACGACAACGCTTTAGGGGGAGCGTACGTGTGAGGGCGCGGGTTAGTGTCAGCGTACGGGTTAGGATTAGGGGACGGGTGAGGGTCAGGCTTCGGGGAAGGGTTAGGGTTAGGTTTCGGGCTAGGGTTAGGGTTAGGAAACGGGGACGGTTTAGGGTCCAGGTGAGGGTACGACAACGTTGTAGGGGGAGCGTACGTGTGAGGGCGCGGGTTAGTGTCAGCGTACGGGATAGGATTAGGGGACGGGTGAGGGTCAGGCTTCGGGGAAGTGTTAGGGTTAGGGTTCGGGCTAGGGTTAGGGTTAGGGGACGGGGACGGTTTAGGGTCCAGGTGAGGGTACGACAACGCTTTAGGGGGAGCGTACGTGTGAGGGCGCGGGTTAGTGTCAGCGTACGGGTTAGGATTAGGGGACGGCTGAGGGTCAGGCTTCGGGGAAGGGTTAGGGTTAGGGTTCGGGCTAGGGTTAGGGTTAGGGGACGGGGACGGTTTAGGGTCCAGGTGAGGGTACGACAACGCTTTAGGGGGAGCGTACGTGTGAGGGCGCGGGTTAGTGTCTGTGTACGGGTTAGGATTAGGGGAAGGGTGAGTGTCAGGCTTCGGGGAAGGGTTAGGGTTAGGGTTCGGGCTAGGGTTAGGGTTAGGGGACGGGGACGGTTTAGGGTCCAGGTGAGGGTACGACAACGCTTTAGGGGGAGCGTACGTGTGAGGGCGCGGCTTAGTGTCAGCGTACGGGTTAGGATTAGGGGACGGGTGAGGGTCAGGCTTCGGGGAAGGGTTAGGGTTAGGGTTCGGGCTAGGGTTAGGGTTAGGAAACGGGGACGGTTTAGGGTCCAGGTGAGGGTACGACAACGTTGTAGGGGGAGCGTACGTGTGAGGGCGCGGGTTAGTGTCAGCGTACGAGATAGGATTAGGGGACGGGTGAGGGTCAGGCTTCGGGGAAGGGTTATGGTTAGGGTTCGGGCTAGGGTTAGGGTTAGGGGACGGGGACGGTTTAGGGTCCAGGTGAGGGTACGACAACGCTTTAGGGGGAGCGTAAGTGTGAGGGCGCGGGTTAGTGTCAGCGTACGGGTTAGGATTAGGGGACGGGTGAGGGTCAGGCTTCGGGGAAGGGTTAGGGTTAAGGTTCGGGCTAGGGTTAGGGTTAGGGGACGGGGACGGTTTAGGGTCCAGGTGAGGGTACGACAACGCTCTAGGGGGAGCGTACGTGTGAGGGCGCGGGTTAGTGTCAGCGTACGGGTTAGGATTAGGGGAAGGGTGAGGGTCAGGCTTCGCGGAAGTGTTAGGGTTAGGGTTCGGGCTAAGGTTAGGGTTAGGGGACGGGGACGGTTTAGGGTCCAGGTGAGGGTACGACAACGCTTTAGGGGGAGCGTACGTGTGAGGGCGCGGGTTAGTGTCTGTGTACGGGTTAGGATTAGGGGAAGGGTGAGTGTCAGGCTTCGGGTAAGGGTTAGGGTTAGGGTTCGGGCTAGGGTTAGGGTTAGGGGACGGGGACGGTTTAGGGTCCAGGTGAGGGTACGACAACGCTTTAGGGGGAGCGTACGTGTGAGGGCGCGGCTTAGTGTCAGCGTACGGGTTAGGGTTAGGGGACGGGTGAGGGTCAGGCTTCGGGGAAGGGTTAGGTTTAGGGTTCGGGCTAGGGTTAGGGTTAGGGGACGGGGACGGTTTAGGGTCCAGGTGAGGGTACGACAACGCTTTAGGGGGAGCGTACGTGTGAGGGCGCGGGTTAGTGTCAGCGTACGGGTTAGGATTATGGGACGGGTGAGGGTCAGGCTTCGGGGAAGGGTTAGGGTTAGGGTTCGGGCTAGGGTTAGGGTTAGGGGACGGGGACGGTTTAGGGTCCAGGTGAGGGTACGACAACGCTTTAGGGGGAGCGTACGTGTGAGGGCGCGGGTTAGTGTCAGCGTACGGGTTAGGATTAGGGGACGGGTGAGGGTCAGGCTTCGGGGAAGGGTTAGGGTTAGGGTTCGGGCTAGGGTTAGGGTTAGGAAACGGGGACGGTTTAGGGTCCAGGTGAGGGTACGACAACGTTGTAGGGGGAGCGTACGTGTGAGGGCGCGGGTTAGTGTCAGCGTACGGGATAGGATTAGGGGACGGGTGAGGGTCAGGCTTCGGGGAAGGGTTAGGGTTAGGGTTCGGGCTAGGGTTAGGGTTAGGGGACGGGGACGGTTTAGGGTCCAGGTGAGGGTACGACAACGCTTTAGGGGGAGCGTAAGTGTGAGGGCGCGGGTTAGTGTCAGCGTACGGGTTAGGATTAGGGGACGGGTGAGGGTCAGGCTTCGGGGAAGGGTTAGGGTTAAGGTTCGGGCTAGGGTTAGGGTTAGGGGACGGGGACGGTTTAGGGTCCAGGTGAGGGTACGACAACGCTCTAGGGGGAGCGTACGTGTGAGGGCGCGGGTTAGTGTCAGCGTACGGGTTAGGATTAGGGGAAGGGTGAGGGTCAGGCTTCGCGGAAGTGTTAGGGTTAGGGTTCGGGCTAAGGTTAGGGTTAGGGGACGGGGACGGTTTAGGGTCCAGGTGAGGGTACGACAACGCTTTAGGGGGAGCGTACGTGTGAGGGCGCGGGTTAGTGTCTGTGTACGTGTTAGGATTAGGGGAAGGGTGAGTGTCAGGCTTCGGGTAAGGGTTAGGGTTAGGGTTCGGGCTAGGGTTAGGGTTAGGGGACGGGGACGGTTTAGGGTCCAGGTGAGGGTACGACAACGCTTTAGGGGGAGCGTACGTGTGAGGGCGCGGCTTAGTGTCAGCGTACGGGTTAGGGTTAGGGGACGGGTGAGGGTCAGGCTTCGGGGAAGGGTTAGGGTTAGGGTTCGGGCTAGGGTTAGGGTTAGGGGACGGGGACGGTTTAGGGTCCAGGTGAGGGTACGACAACGCTTTAGGGGGAGCGTACGTGTGAGGGCGCGGGTTAGTGTCAGCGTACGGGTTAGGATTATGGGACGGGTGAGGGTCAGGCTTCGGGGAAGGGTTAGGGTTAGGGTTCGGGCTAGGGTTAGGGTTAGGGGACGGGGACGGTTTAGGGTCCAGGTGAGGGTACGACAACGCTTTAGGGGGAGCGTACGTGTGAGGGCGCGGGTTAGTGTCAGCGTACGGGTTAGGATTAGGGGACGGGTGAGGGTCAGGCTTCGGGGAAGGGTTAGGGTTAGGGTTCGGGCTAGGGTTAGGGTTAGGAAACGGGGACGGTTTAGGGTCCAGGTGAGGGTACGACAACGTTGTAGGGGGAGCGTACGTGTGAGGGCGCGGGTTAGTGTCAGCGTACGGGATAGGATTAGGGGACGGGTGAGGGTCAGGCTTCGGGGAAGGGTTAGGGTTAGGGTTCGGGCTAGGGTTAGGGTTAGGGGACGGGGACGGTTTAGGGTCCAGGTGAGGGTACGACAACGCTTTAGGGGGAGCGTAAGTGTGAGGGCGCGGGTTAGTGTCAGCGTACGGGTTAGGATTAGGGGACGGGTGAGGGTCAGGCTTCGGGGAAGGGTTAGGGTTAAGGTTCGGGCTAGGGTTAGGGTTAGGGGACGGGGACGGTTTAGGGTCCAGGTGAGGGTACGACAACGCTCTAGGGGGAGCGTACGTGTGAGGGCGCGGGTTAGTGTCAGCGTACGGGTTAGGATTAGGGGAAGGGTGAGGGTCAGGCTTCGCGGAAGTGTTAGGGTTAGGGTTCGGGCTAAGGTTAGGGTTAGGGGACGGGGACGGTTTAGGGTCCAGGTGAGGGTACGACAACGCTTTAGGGGGAGCGTACGTGTGAGGGCGCGGGTTAGTGTCTGTGTACGGGTTAGGATTAGGGGAAGGGTGAGTGTCAGGCTTCGGGTAAGGGTTAGGGTTAGGGTTCGGGCTAGGGTTAGGGTTAGGGGACGGGGACGGTTTAGGGTCCAGGTGAGGGTACGACAACGCTTTAGGGGGAGCGTACGTGTGAGGGCGCGGCTTAGTGTCAGCGTACGGGTTAGGGTTAGGGGACGGGTGAGGGTCAGGCTTCGGGGAAGGGTTAGGGTTAGGGTTCGGGCTAGGGTTAGGGTTAGGGGACGGGGACGGTTTAGGGTCCAGGTGAGGGTACGACAACGCTTTAGGGGGAGCGTACGTGTGAGGGCGCGGGTTAGTGTCAGCGTACGGGTTAGGATTAGGGGACGGGTGAGGGTCAGGCTTCGGGGAAGGGTTAGGGTTAGGGTTCGGGCTAGGGTTAGGGTTAGGGGACGGGGACGGTTTAGGGTCCAGGTGAGGGTACGACAACGCTTTAGGGGGAGCGTACGTGTGAGGGCGCGGGTTAGTGTCAGCGTACGGGTTAGGATTAGGGGACGGGTGAGGGTCAGGCTTCGGGGAAGGGTTAGGGTTAGGGTTCGGGCTAGGGTTAGGGTTAGGAAACGGGGACGGTTTAGGGTCCAGGTGAGGGTACGACAACGTTGTAGGGGGAGCGTACGTGTGAGGGCGCGGGTTAGTGTCAGCGTACGGGATAGGATTAGGGGACGGGTGAGGGTCAGGCTTCGGGGAAGGGTTAGGGTTAGGGTTCGGGCTAGGGTTAGGGTTAGGGGACGGGGACGGTTTAGGGTCCAGGTGAGGGTACGACAACGCTTTAGGGGGAGCGTACGTGTGAGGGCGCGGGTTAGTGTCAGCGTACGGGTTAGGATTAGGGGACGGGTGAGGGTCAGGCTTCGGGGAAGGGTTAGGGTTAGGGTTCGGGCTAGGGTTAGGGTTAGGGGACGGGGACGGTTTAGGGTCCAGGTGAGGGTACGACAACGCTTTAGGGGGAGCGTACGTGTGAGGGCGCAGCTTAGTGTCAGCGTACGGGTTAGGATTAGGGGACGGGTGAGGGTCAGGCTTCGGGGAAGGGTTAGGGTTAGGGTTCGGGCTAGGGTTAGGGTTAGGGGACGGGGACGGTTTAGGGTCCAGGTGAGGGTACGACAACGCTTTAGGGGGAGCGTACGTGTGAGGGCGCGGTTTAGTGTCAACGTACGGGTTAGGATTAGGGGACGGGTGAGGGTCAGGCTTCGGGGAAGGGTTAGGGTTAGGGTTTGGGCTAGGGTTAGGGTTAGGGGACGGGGACGGTTTAGGGTCCAGGTGAGGGTACGACAACGCTTTAGGGGGAGCATACGTGTGAGGGCGCGGGTTAGTGTCAGCGTACGGGTTAGGATTAGGGGACGGGTGAGGGTCAGGCTTCGGGGAAGGGTTAGGGTTAGGGTTCGGGCTAGGGTTAGGGTTAGGGGACGGGGATGGTTTAGGGTCCAGGTGAGGGTACGACAACGCTTCAGGGGGAGCGTACGTGTGAGGGCGCGGGTTAGTGTCAGCGTACGGGTTAGGATTAGGGGACGGGTGAGGGTCAGGCTTCGGGGAAGGGTTAGGGTTAGGGTTCGGGCTAGGGTTAGGGTTAGGGGACGGGGACGGTTTAGGGTCCAGGTGAGGGTACGACAACGCTTCAGGGGGAGCATACGTGTGAGGGCGCGGGTTAGTGTCAGCGTACGGGTTAGGATTAGGGGACGGGTGAGTGTCAGGCTTCGGGGAAGGGTTAGGGTTAGGGTTCGGTCTAGGGTTAGGGTTAGGGGACGGGGACGGTTTAGGGTCCAGGGGAGGGTACGACAACGCTTTAGGGGGAGCGTACGTGTGAGGGCGCGGGTTAGTGTCAGCGTACGTGTTAGGATTAGGGGACGGGTGAGGGTCAGGCTTCGGGGAAGGGTTAGGGTTAGGGTTCGGGCTAGGGTTAGGGTTAGGGGACGGGGACGGTTTAGGGTCCAGGTGAGGGTACGACAACGCTTTAGGGGGAGCGTACGTGTGAGGGCGCGGGTTAGTGTCAGCGTACGGGTTAGGATTAGGGGACGGGTGAGGGTCAGGCTTCGGGGAAGGGTTAGGGTTAGGGTTCGGTCTAGGGTTAGGGTTAGGGGACGGGGACGGTTTAGGGTCCAGGTGAGGGTACGACAACGCTTTAGGGGGAGCGTACGTGTGAGGGCGCGGGTTAGTGTCAGCGTACGGGTTAGGATTAGGGGACGGGTGAGGGTCAGGCTTCGGGGAAGGGTTAGGGTTAGGGTTCGGGCTAGGGTTAGGGTTAGGGGACGGGGACGGTTTAGGGTCCAGGTGAGGGTACGACAACGCTTTAGGGGGAGCGTACGTGTGAGGGCGCGGGTTAGTGTCAGCGTACGGGTTAGGATTAGGGGACGGGTGAGGGTCAGGCTTCGGGGAAGGGTTAGGGTTAGGGTTCGGGCTAGGGTTAGGGTTAGGGGACGGGGACGGTTTAGGGTCCAGGTGAGGGTACGACAACGCTTTAGGGGGAGCGTACGTGTGAGGGCGCGGGTTAGTGTCAGCGTACGGGTTAGGATTAGGGGACGGGTGAGGGTCAGGCTTCGGGGAAGGGTTAGGGTTAGGGTTCGGGCTAGGGTTAGGGTTAGGGGACGGGGACGGTTTAGGGTCCAGGTGAGGGTACGACAACGCTTTAGGGGGAGCGTACGTGTGAGGGCGCGGGTTAGTGTCAGCGTACGGGTTAGGATTAGGGGACGGGTGAGGGTCAGGCTTCGGGGAAGGGTTAGGGTTAGGGTTCGGGCTAGGGTTAGGGTTAGGAAACGGGGACGGTTTAGGGTCCAGGTGAGGGTACGACAACGTTGTAGGGGGAGCGTACGTGTGAGGGCGCGGGTTAGTGTCAGCGTACGGGATAGGATTAGGGGACGGGTGAGGGTCAGGCTTCGGGGAAGGGTTAGGGTTAGGGTTCGGGCTAGGGTTAGGGTTAGGGGACGGGGACGGTTTAGGGTCCAGGTGAGGGTACGACAACGCTTTAGGGGGAGCGTACGTGTGAGGGCGCGGGTTAGTGTCAGCGTACGGGTTAGGATTAGGGGACGGGTGAGGGTCAGGCTTCGGGGAAGGGTTAGGGTTAAGGTTCGGGCTAGGGTTAGGGTT
Organism: Globicephala melas; assembly: GCF_963455315.2. Classification (NCBI taxonomy): domain Eukaryota; kingdom Metazoa; phylum Chordata; class Mammalia; order Artiodactyla; family Delphinidae; genus Globicephala; species Globicephala melas. Next base: position 162,246 of record NW_027207529.1, on the reverse strand, counting down.
AGGGGACGGGGACGGTTTAGGGTCCAGGTGAGGGTACGACAACGCTCTAGGGGGAGCGTACGTGTGAGGGCGCGGGTTAGTGTCAGCGTACGGGTTAGGATTAGCGGAAGGGTGAGGGTCAGGCTTCGCGGAAGTGTTAGGGTTAGGGTTCGGGCTAAGGTTAGGGTTAGGGGACGGGGACGGTTTAGGGTCCAGGTGAGGGTACGACAACGCTTTAGGGGGAGCGTACGTGTGAGGGCGCGGGTTAGTGTCTGTGTACGGGTTAGGATTAGGGGAAGGGTGAGTGTCAGGCTTCGGGGAAGGGTTAGGGTTAGGGTTCGGGCTAGGGTTAGGGTTAGGGGACGGGGACGGTTTAGGGTCCAGGTGAGGGTACGACAACGCTTTAGGGGGAGCGTACGTGTGAGGGCGCGGCTTAGTGTCAGCGTACGGGTTAGGATTAGGGGACGGGTGAGGGTCAGGCTTCGGGGAAGGGTTAGGGTTAGGGTTCGGGCTAGGGTTAGGGTTAGGGGACGGGGACGGTTTAGGGTCCAGGTGAGGGTACGACAACGCTTTAGGGGGAGCGTACGTGTGAGGGCGCGGTTTAGTGTCAATGTACGGGTTAGGATTAGGGGACGGGTGAGGGTCAGGCTTCGGGGAAGGGTTAGGGTTAGGGTTCGGGCTAGGGTTAGGGTTAGGGGACGGGGACGGTTTAGGGTCCAGGTGAGGGTACGACAACGCTTTAGGGGGAGCATACGTGTGAGGGCGCGGGTTAGTGTCAGAGTACGGGTTAGGATTAGGGGACGGGTGAGGGTCAGGCTTCGGGGAAGGGTTAGGGTTAGGGTTCGGGCTAGGGTTAGGGTTAGGGGACGGGGATGGTTTAGGGTCCAGGTGAGGGTACGACAACGCTTCAGGGGGAGCGTACGTGTGAGGGCGCGGGTTAGTGTCAGCGTACGGGTTAGGATTAGGGGACGGGTGAGGGTCAGGCTTCGGGGAAGGGTTAGGGTTAGGGTTCGGGCTAGGGTTAGGGTTAGGAAACGGGGACGGTTTAGGGTCCAGGTGAGGGTACGACAACGTTGTAGGGGGAGCGTACGTGTGAGGGCGCGGGTTAGTGTCAGCGTACGGGATAGGATTAGGGGACGGGTGAGGGTCAGGCTTCGGGGAAGGGTTAGGGTTAGGGTTCGGGCTAGGGTTAGGGTTAGGGGACGGGGACGGTTTAGGGTCCAGGTGAGGGTACGACAACGCTTTAGGGGGAGCGTAAGTGTGAGGGCGCGGGTTAGTGTCAGCGTACGGGTTAGGATTAGGGGACGGGTGAGGGTCAGGCTTCGGGGAAGGGTTAGGGTTAAGGTTCGGGCTAGGGTTAGGGTTAGGGGACGGGGACGGTTTAGGGTCCAGGTGAGGGTACGACAACGCTCTAGGGGGAGCGTACGTGTGAGGGCGCGGGTTAGTGTCAGCGTACGGGTTAGGATTAGGGGAAGGGTGAGGGTCAGGCTTCGCGGAAGTGTTAGGGTTAGGGTTCGGGCTAAGGTTAGGGTTAGGGGACGGGGACGGTTTAGGGTCCAGGTGAGGGTACGACAACGCTTTAGGGGGAGCGTACGTGTGAGGGCGCGGGTTAGTGTCTGTGTACGGGTTAGGATTAGGGGAAGGGTGAGTGTCAGGCTTCGGGTAAGGGTTAGGGTTAGGGTTCGGGCTAGGGTTAGGGTTAGGGGACGGGGACGGTTTAGGGTCCAGGTGAGGGTACGACAACGCTTTAGGGGGAGCGTACGTGTGAGGGCGCGGCTTAGTGTCAGCGTACGGGTTAGGGTTAGGGGACGGGTGAGGGTCAGGCTTCGGGGAAGGGTTAGGGTTAGGGTTCGGGCTAGGGTTAGGGTTAGGGGACGGGGACGGTTTAGGGTCCAGGTGAGGGTACGACAACGCTTTAGGGGGAGCGTACGTGTGAGGGCGCGGGTTAGTGTCAGCGTACGGGTTAGGATTAGGGGACGGGTGAGGGTCAGGCTTCGGGGAAGGGTTAGGGTTAGGGTTCGGGCTAGGGTTAGGGTTAGGGGACGGGGACGGTTTAGGGTCCAGGTGAGGGTACGACAACGCTTTAGGGGGAGCGTACGTGTGAGGGCGCGGGTTAGTGTCAGCGTACGGGTTAGGATTAGGGGACGGGTGAGGGTCAGGCTTCGGGGAAGGGTTAGGGTTAGGGTTCGGGCTAGGGTTAGGGTTAGGAAACGGGGACGGTTTAGGGTCCAGGTGAGGGTACGACAACGTTGTAGGGGGAGCGTACGTGTGAGGGCGCGGGTTAGTGTCAGCGTACGGGATAGGATTAGGGGACGGGTGAGGGTCAGGCTTCGGGGAAGGGTTAGGGTTAGGGTTCGGGCTAGGGTTAGGGTTAGGGGACGGGGACGGTTTAGGGTCCAGGTGAGGGTACGACAACGCTTTAGGGGGAGCGTACGTGTGAGGGCGCGGGTTAGTGTCAGCGTACGGGTTAGGATTAGGGGACGGGTGAGGGTCAGGCTTCGGGGAAGGGTTAGGGTTAGGGTTCGGGCTAGGGTTAGGGTTAGGGGACGGGGACGGTTTAGGGTCCAGGTGAGGGTACGACAACGCTTTAGGGGGAGCGTACGTGTGAGGGCGCGGCTTAGTGTCAGCGTACGGGTTAGGATTAGGGGACGGGTGAGGGTCAGGCTTCGGGGAAGGGTTAGGGTTAGGGTTCGGGCTAGGGTTAGGGTTAGGGGACGGGGACGGTTTAGGGTCCAGGTGAGGGTACGACAACGCTTTAGGGGGAGCGTACGTGTGAGGGCGCGGTTTAGTGTCAACGTACGGGTTAGGATTAGGGGACGGGTGAGGGTCAGGCTTCGGGGAAGGGTTAGGGTTAGGGTTTGGGCTAGGGTTAGGGTTAGGGGACGGGGACGGTTTAGGGTCCAGGTGAGGGTACGACAACGCTTTAGGGGGAGCATACGTGTGAGGGCGCGGGTTAGTGTCAGCGTACGGGTTAGGATTAGGGGACGGGTGAGGGTCAGGCTTCGGGGAAGGGTTAGGGTTAGGGTTCGGGCTAGGGTTAGGGTTAGGGGACGGGGATGGTTTAGGGTCCAGGTGAGGGTACGACAACGCTTCAGGGGGAGCGTACGTGTGAGGGCGCGGGTTAGTGTCAGCGTACGGGTTAGGATTAGGGGACGGGTGAGGGTCAGGCTTCGGGGAAGGGTTAGGGTTAGGGTTCGGGCTAGGGTTAGGGTTAGGGGACGGGGACGGTTTAGGGTCCAGGTGAGGGTACGACAACGCTTCAGGGGGAGCATACGTGTGAGGGCGCGGGTTAGTGTCAGCGTACGGGTTAGGATTAGGGGACGGGTGAGTGTCAGGCTTCGGGGAAGGGTTAGGGTTAGGGTTCGGTCTAGGGTTAGGGTTAGGGGACGGGGACGGTTTAGGGTCCAGGGGAGGGTACGACAACGCTTTAGGGGGAGCGTACGTGTGAGGGCGCGGGTTAGTGTCAGCGTACGTGTTAGGATTAGGGGACGGGTGAGGGTCAGGCTTCGGGGAAGGGTTAGGGTTAGGGTTCGGGCTAGGGTTAGGGTTAGGGGACGGGGACGGTTTAGGGTCCAGGTGAGGGTACGACAACGCTTTAGGGGGAGCGTACGTGTGAGGGCGCGGGTTAGTGTCAGCGTACGGGTTAGGATTAGGGGACGGGTGAGGGTCAGGCTTCGGGGAAGGGTTAGGGTTAGGGTTCGGTCTAGGGTTAGGGTTAGGGGACGGGGACGGTTTAGGGTCCAGGTGAGGGTACGACAACGCTTTAGGGGGAGCGTACGTGTGAGGGCGCGGGTTAGTGTCAGCGTACGGGTTAGGATTAGGGGACGGGTGAGGGTCAGGCTTCGGGGAAGGGTTAGGGTTAGGGTTCGGGCTAGGGTTAGGGTTAGGGGACGGGGACGGTTTAGGGTCCAGGTGAGGGTACGACAACGCTTTAGGGGGAGCGTACGTGTGAGGGCGCGGGTTAGTGTCAGCGTACGGGTTAGGATTAGGGGACGGGTGAGGGTCAGGCTTCGGGGAAGGGTTAGGGTTAGGGTTCGGGCTAGGGTTAGGGTTAGGGGACGGGGACGGTTTAGGGTCCAGGTGAGGGTACGACAACGCTTTAGGGGGAGCGTACGTGTGAGGGCGCGGGTTAGTGTCAGCGTACGGGTTAGGATTAGGGGACGGGTGAGGGTCAGGCTTCGGGGAAGGGTTAGGGTTAGGGTTCGGGCTAGGGTTAGGGTTAGGGGACGGGGACGGTTTAGGGTCCAGGTGAGGGTACGACAACGCTTTAGGGGGAGCGTACGTGTGAGGGCGCGGGTTAGTGTCAGCGTACGGGTTAGGATTAGGGGACGGGTGAGGGTCAGGCTTCGGGGAAGGGTTAGGGTTAGGGTTCGGGCTAGGGTTAGGGTTAGGAAACGGGGACGGTTTAGGGTCCAGGTGAGGGTACGACAACGTTGTAGGGGGAGCGTACGTGTGAGGGCGCGGGTTAGTGTCAGCGTACGGGATAGGATTAGGGGACGGGTGAGGGTCAGGCTTCGGGGAAGGGTTAGGGTTAGGGTTCGGGCTAGGGTTAGGGTTAGGGGACGGGGACGGTTTAGGGTCCAGGTGAGGGTACGACAACGCTTTAGGGGGAGCGTACGTGTGAGGGCGCGGGTTAGTGTCAGCGTACGGGTTAGGATTAGGGGACGGGTGAGGGTCAGGCTTCGGGGAAGGGTTAGGGTTAAGGTTCGGGCTAGGGTTAGGGTTAGGGGACGGGGACGGTTTAGGGTCCAGGTGAGGGTACGACAACGCTCTAGGGGGAGCGTACGTGTGAGGGCGCGGGTTAGTGTCAGCGTACGGGTTAGGATTAGCGGAAGGGTGAGGGTCAGGCTTCGCGGAAGTGTTAGGGTTAGGGTTCGGGCTAAGGTTAGGGTTAGGGGACGGGGACGGTTTAGGGTCCAGGTGAGGGTACGACAACGCTTTAGGGGGAGCGTACGTGTGAGGGCGCGGGTTAGTGTCTGTGTACGGGTTAGGATTAGGGGAAGGGTGAGTGTCAGGCTTCGGGGAAGGGTTAGGGTTAGGGTTCGGGCTAGGGTTAGGGTTAGGGGACGGGGACGGTTTAGGGTCCAGGTGAGGGTACGACAACGCTTTAGGGGGAGCGTACGTGTGAGGGCGCGGCTTAGTGTCAGCGTACGGGTTAGGATTAGGGGACGGGTGAGGGTCAGGCTTCGGGGAAGGGTTAGGGTTAGGGTTCGGGCTAGGGTTAGGGTTAGGAAACGGGGACGGTTTAGGGTCCAGGTGAGGGTACGACAACGTTGTAGGGGGAGCGTACGTGTGAGGGCGCGGGTTAGTGTCAGCGTACGGGATAGGATTAGGGGACGGGTGAGGGTCAGGCTTCGGGGAAGGGTTAGGGTTAGGGTTCGGGCTAGGGTTAGGGTTAGGGGACGGGGACGGTTTAGGGTCCAGGTGAGGGTACGACAACGCTTTAGGGGGAGCGTACGTGTGAGGGCGCGGGTTAGTGTCAGCGTACGGGTTAGGATTAGGGGACGGGTGAGGGTCAGGCTTCGGGGAAGGGTTAGGGTTAAGGTTCGGGCTAGGGTTAGGGTTAGGGGACGGGGACGGTTTAGGGTCCAGGTGAGGGTACGACAACGCTCTAGGGGGAGCGTACGTGTGAGGGCGCGGGTTAGTGTCAGCGTACGGGTTAGGATTAGCGGAAGGGTGAGGGTCAGGCTTCGCGGAAGTGTTAGGGTTAGGGTTCGGGCTAAGGTTAGGGTTAGGGGACGGGGACGGTTTAGGGTCCAGGTGAGGGTACGACAACGCTTTAGGGGGAGCGTACGTGTGAGGGCGCGGGTTAGTGTCTGTGTACGGGTTAGGATTAGGGGAAGGGTGAGTGTCAGGCTTCGGGGAAGGGTTAGGGTTAGGGTTCGGGCTAGGGTTAGGGTTAGGGGACGGGGACGGTTTAGGGTCCAGGTGAGGGTACGACAACGCTTTAGGGGGAGCGTACGTGTGAGGGCGCGGCTTAGTGTCAGCGTACGGGTTAGGATTAGGGGACGGGTGAGGGTCAGGCTTCGGGGAAGGGTTAGGGTTAGGGTTCGGGCTAGGGTTAGGGTTAGGGGACGGGGACGGTTTAGGGTCCAGGTGAGGGTACGACAACGCTTTAGGGGGAGCGTACGTGTGAGGGCGCGGTTTAGTGTCAATGTACGGGTTAGGATTAGGGGACGGGTGAGGGTCAGGCTTCGGGGAAGGGTTAGGGTTAGGGTTCGGGCTAGGGTTAGGGTTAGGGGACGGGGACGGTTTAGGGTCCAGGTGAGGGTACGACAACGCTTTAGGGGGAGCATACGTGTGAGGGCGCGGGTTAGTGTCAGCGTACGGGTTAGGATTAGGGGACGGGTGAGGGTCAGGCTTCGGGGAAGGGTTAGGGTTAGGGTTCGGGCTAGGGTTAGGGTTAGGGGACGGGGATGGTTTAGGGTCCAGGTGAGGGTACGACAACGCTTCAGGGGGAGCGTACGTGTGAGGGCGCGGGTTAGTGTCAGCGTACGGGTTAGGATTAGGGGACGGGTGAGGGTCAGGCTTCGGGGAAGGGTTAGGGTTAGGGTTCGGGCTAGGGTTAGGGTTAGGGGACGGGGACGGTTTAGGGTCCAGGTGAGGGTACGACAACGCTTCAGGGGGAGCATACGTGTGAGGGCGCGGGTTAGTGTCAGCGTACGGGTTAGGATTAGGGGACGGGTGAGTGTCAGGCTTCGGGGAAGGGTTAGGGTTAGGGTTCGGTCTAGGGTTAGGGTTAGGGGACGGGGACGGTTTAGGGTCCAGGTGAGGGTACGACAACGCTTTAGGGGGAGCGTACGTGTGAGGGCGCGGGTTAGTGTCAGCGTACGGGTTAGGATTAGGGGACGGGTGAGGGTCAGGCTTCGGGGAAGGGTTAGGGTTAGGGTTCGGGCTAGGGTTAGGGTTAGGGGACGGGGACGGTTTAGGGTCCAGGTGAGGGTACGACAACGCTTTAGGGGGAGCGTACGTGTGAGGGCGCGGGTTAGTGTCAGCGTACGGGTTAGGATTAGGGGACGGGTGAGGGTCAGGCTTCGGGGAAGGGTTAGGGTTAGGGTTCGGTCTAGGGTTAGGGTTAGGGGACGGGGACGGTTTAGGGTCCAGGTGAGGGTACGACAACGCTTTAGGGGGAGCGTACGTGTGAGGGCGCGGGTTAGTGTCAGCGTACGGGTTAGGATTAGGGGACGGGTGAGGGTCAGGCTTCGGGGAAGGGTTAGGGTTAGGGTTCGGGCTAGGGTTAGGGTTAGGGGACGGGGACGGTTTAGGGTCCAGGTGAGGGTACGACAACGCTTTAGGGGGAGCGTACGTGTGAGGGCGCGGGTTAGTGTCAGCGTACGGGTTAGGATTAGGGGACGGGTGAGGGTCAGGCTTCGGGGAAGGGTTAGGGTTAGGGTTCGGGTTAGGGTTAGGGTTAGGTGATGGGGACGGTTTAGGGTCCAGGTGAGGGTACGACAACGCTTTAGGGGGAGCGTACGTGTGAGGGCGCGGGTTAGTGTCAGCGTACGGGTTAGGATTAGGGGACGGGTGAGGGTCAGGCTTCGGGGAAGGGTTAGGGTTAGGGTTCGGGCTAGGGTTAGGGTTAGGGGACGGGGACGGTTTAGGGTCCAGGTGAGGGTACGACAACGCTTTAGGGGGAGCGTACGTGTGAGGGCGCGGGTTAGTGTCAGCGTACGGGTTAGGATTAGGGGACGGGTGAGGGTCAGGCTTCGGGGAAGGGTTAGGGTTAGGGTTCGGGCTAGGGTTAGGGTTAGGGGACGGGGACGGTTTAGGGTCCAGGTGAGGGTACGACAACGCTTTAGGGGGAGCGTACGTGTGAGGGCGCGGGTTAGTGTCAGCGTACGGGTTAGGATTAGGGGACGGGTGAGGGTCAGGCTTCGGGGAAGGGTTAGGGTTAGGGTTCGGGCTAGGGTTAGGGTTAGGAAACGGGGACGGTTTAGGGTCCAGGTGAGGGTACGACAACGTTGTAGGGGGAGCGTACGTGTGAGGGCGCGGGTTAGTGTCAGCGTACGGGATAGGATTAGGGGACGGGTGAGGGTCAGGCTTCGGGGAAGGGTTAGGGTTAGGGTTTGGGCTAGGGTTAGGGTTAGGGGACGGGGACGGTTTAGGGTCCAGGTGAGGGTACGACAACGCTTTAGGGGGAGCGTACGTGTGAGGGCGCGGGTTAGTGTCAGCGTACGGGTTAGGATTAGGGGACGGGTGAGGGTCAGGCTTCGGGGAAGGGTTAGGGTTAAGGTTCGGGCTAGGGTTAGGGTTAGGGGACGGGGACGGTTTAGGGTCCAGGTGAGGGTACGACAACGCTCTAGGGGGAGCGTACGTGTGAGGGCGCGGGTTAGTGTCAGCGTACGGGTTAGGATTAGCGGAAGGGTGAGGGTCAGGCTTCGCGGAAGTGTTAGGGTTAGGGTTCGGGCTAAGGTTAGGGTTAGGGGACGGGGACGGTTTAGGGTCCAGGTGAGGGTACGACAACGCTTTAGGGGGAGCGTACGTGTGAGGGCGCGGGTTAGTGTCTGTGTACGGGTTAGGATTAGGGGAAGGGTGAGTGTCAGGCTTCGGGGAAGGGTTAGGGTTAGGGTTCGGGCTAGGGTTAGGGTTAGGGGACGGGGACGGTTTAGGGTCCAGGTGAGGGTACGACAACGCTTTAGGGGGAGCGTACGTGTGAGGGCGCGGCTTAGTGTCAGCGTACGGGTTAGGATTAGGGGACGGGTGAGGGTCAGGCTTCGGGGAAGGGTTAGGGTTAGGGTTCGGGCTAGGGTTAGGGTTAGGGGACGGGGACGGTTTAGGGTCCAGGTGAGGGTACGACAACGCTTTAGGGGGAGCGTACGTGTGAGGGCGCGGTTTAGTGTCAATGTACGGGTTAGGATTAGGGGACGGGTGAGGGTCAGGCTTCGGGGAAGGGTTAGGGTTAGGGTTCGGGCTAGGGTTAGGGTTAGGGGACGGGGACGGTTTAGGGTCCAGGTGAGGGTACGACAACGCTTTAGGGGGAGCATACGTGTGAGGGCGCGGGTTAGTGTCAGAGTACGGGTTAGGATTAGGGGACGGGTGAGGGTCAGGCTTCGGGGAAGGGTTAGGGTTAGGGTTCGGGCTAGGGTTAGGGTTAGGGGACGGGGATGGTTTAGGGTCCAGGTGAGGGTACGACAACGCTTCAGGGGGAGCGTACGTGTGAGGGCGCGGGTTAGTGTCAGCGTACGGGTTAGGATTAGGGGACGGGTGAGGGTCAGGCTTCGGGGAAGGGTTAGGGTTAGGGTTCGGGCTAGGGTTAGGGTTAGGGGACTGGGACGGTTTAGGGTCCAGGTGAGGGTACGACAACGCTTCAGGGGGAGCATACGTGTGAGGGCGCGGGTTAGTGTCAGCGTACGGGTTAGGATTAGGGGACGGGTGAGGGTCAGGCTTCGGGGAAGGGTTAGGGTTAGGGTTCGGTCTAGGGTTAGGGTTAGGGGATGGGGACGGTTTAGGGTCCAGGTGAGGGTACGACAACGCTTTAGGGGGAGCGTACGTGTGAGGGCGCGGGTTAGTGTCAGCGTACGGGTTAGGATTAGGGGACGGGTGAGGGTCAGGCTTCGGGGAAGGGTTAGGGTTAGGGTTCGGGCTAGGGTTAGGGTTAGGAAACGGGGACGGTTTAGGGTCCAGGTGAGGGTACGACAACGTTGTAGGGGGAGCGTACGTGTGAGGGCGCGGGTTAGTGTCAGCGTACGGGATAGGATTAGGGGACGGGTGAGGGTCAGGCTTCGGGGAAGGGTTAGGGTTAGGGTTCGGGCTAGGGTTAGGGTTAGGGGACGGGGACGGTTTAGGGTCCAGGTGAGGGTACGACAACGCTTTAGGGGGAGCGTATGTGTGAGGGCGCGGGTTAGTGTCAGCGTACGGGTTAGGATTAGGGGACGGGTGAGGGTCAGGCTTCGGGGAAGGGTTAGGGTTAGGGTTCGGGCTAGGGTTAGGGTTAGGGGACGGGGACGGTTTAGGGTCCAGGTGAGGGTACGACAACGCTTTAGGGGGAGCGTACGTGTGAGGGCGCGGCTTAGTGTCAGCGTACGGGTTAGGATTAGGGGACGGGTGAGGGTCAGGCTTCGGGGAAGGGTTAGGGTTAGGGTTCGTGCTAGGGTTAGGGTTAGGGGACGGGGACGGTTTAGGGTCCAGGTGAGGGTACGACAACGCTTTAGGGGGAGCGTACGTGTGAGGGCGCGGTTTAGTGTCAACGTACGGGTTAGGATTAGGGGACGGGTGAGGGTCAGGCTTCGGGGAAGGGTTAGGGTTAGGGTTCGGGCTAGGGTTAGGGTTAGGGGACGGGGACGGTTTAGGGTCCAGGTGAGGGTACGACAACGCTTTAGGGGGAGCATACGTGTGAGGGCGCGGGTTAGTGTCAGCGTACGGGTTAGGATTAGGGGACGGGTGAGGGTCAGGCTTCGGGGAAGGGTTAGGGTTAGGGTTCGGGCTAGGGTTAGGGTTAGGGGACGGGGATGGTTTAGGGTCCAGGTGAGGGTACGACAACGCTTCAGGGGGAGCGTACGTGTGAGGGCGCGGGTTAGTGTCAGCGTACGGGTTAGGATTAGGGGACGGGTGAGGGTCAGGCTTCGGGGAAGGGTTAGGGTTAGGGTTCGGGCTAGGGTTAGGGTTAGGGGACGGGGACGGTTTAGGGTCCAGGTGAGGGTACGACAACGCTTTAGGGGGAGCGTACGTGTGAGGGCGCGGGTTAGTGTCAGCGTACGGGTTAGGATTAGGGGACGGGTGAGGGTCAGGCTTCGGGGAAGGGTTAGGGTTAGGGTTCGGGCTAGGGTTAGGGTTAGGGGACGGGGACGGTTTAGGGTCCAGGTGAGGGTACGACAACGTTGTAGGGGGAGCGTACGTGTGAGGGCGCGTGTTAGTGTCAGCGTACGGGATAGGATTAGGGGACGGGTGAGGGTCAGGCTTCGGGGAAGGGTTAGGGTTAGGGTTCGGGCTAGGGTTAGGGTTAGGGGACGGGGACGGTTTAGGGTCCAGGTGAGGGTACGACAACGCTTTAGGGGGAGCGTACGTGTGAGGGCGCGGGTTAGTGTCAGCGTACGGGTTAGGATTAGGGGACGGGTGAGGGTCAGGCTTCGGGGAAGGGTTAGGGTTAAGGTTCGGGCTAGGGTTAGGGTTAGGGGACGGGGACGGTTTAGGGTCCAGGTGAGGGTACGACAACGCTCTAGGGGGAGCGTACGTGTGAGGGCGCGGGTTAGTGTCAGCGTACGGGTTAGGATTAGCGGAAGGGTGAGGGTCAGGCTTCGCGGAAGTGTTAGGGTTAGGGTTCGGGCTAAGGTTAGGGTTAGGGGACGGGGACGGTTTAGGGTCCAGGTGAGGGTACGACAACGCTTTAGGGGAACGTACGTGTGAGGGCGCGGGTTAGTGTCTGTGTACGGGTTAGGATTAGGGGAAGGGTGAGTGTCAGGCTTCGGGGAAGGGTTAGGGTTAGGGTTCGGGCTAGGGTTAGGGTTAGGGGACGGGGACGGTTTAGGGTCCAGGTGAGGGTACGACAACGCTTTAGGGGGAGCGTACGTGTGAGGGCGCGGCTTAGTGTCAGCGTACGGGTTAGGATTAGGGGACGGGTGAGGGTCAGGCTTCGGGGAAGGGTTAGGGTTAGGGTTCGGGCTAGGGTTAGGGTTAGGGGACGGGGACGGTTTAGGGTCCAGGTGAGGGTACGACAACGCTTTAGGGGGAGCGTACGTGTGAGGGCGCGGTTTCGTGTCAATGTACGGGTTAGGATTAGGGGACGGGTGAGGGTCAGGCTTCGGGGAAGTGTTAGGGTTAGGGTTCGGGCTAGGGTTAGGTTTAGGGGACGGGGACGGTTTAGGGTCCAGGTGAGGGTACGACAACGCTTTAGGGGGAGCGTACGTGTGAGGGCGCGGGTTAGTGTCAGCGTACGGGTTAGGATTAGGGGACGGGTGAGGGTCAGGCTTCGGGGAAGGGTTAGGGTTAGGGTTCGGGCTAGGGTTAGGGTTAGGGGACGGGCACGGTTTAGGGTCCAGGTGAGGGTACGACAACGCTTCAGGGGGAGCGTACGTGTGAGGGCGCGGGTTAGTGTCAGCGTACGGGTTAGGATTAGGGGACGGGTGAGGGTCAGGCTTCGGGGAAGGGTTAGGGTTAGGGTTCGGGCTAGGGTTAGGGTTAGGGGACTGGGACGGTTTAGGGTCCAGGTGAGGGTACGACAACGCTTCAGGGGGAGCGTACGTGTGAGGGCGCGGGTTAGTGTCAGCGTACGGGTTAGGATTAGGGGACGGGTGAGGGTCAGGCTTCGGGGAAGGGTTAGGGTTAGGGTTCGGTCTAGGGTTAGGGTTAGGGGACGGGGACGGTTTAGGGTCCAGGTGAGGGTACGACAACGCTTTAGGGGGAGCGTACGTGTGAGGGCGCGGGTTAGTGTCAGCGTACGGGTTAGGATTAGGGGACGGGTGAGGGTCAGGCTTCGGGGAAGGGTTAGGGTTAGGGTTCGGGCTAGGGTTAGGTTTAGGGGACGGGGACGGTTTAGGGTCCAGGTGAGGGTACGACAACGCTTTAGGGGGAGCGTACGTGTGAGGGCGCGGGTTAGTGTCAGCGTACGGGTTAGGATTAGGGGACGGGTGAGGGTCAGGCTTCGGGGAAGGGTTAGGGTTAGGGTTCGGGCTAGGGTTAGGGTTAGGGGACGGGCACGGTTTAGGGTCCAGGTGAGGGTACGACAACGCTTTAGGGGGAGCGTACGTGTGAGGGCGCGGGTTAGTGTCAGCGTATGGGTTAGGATTAGGGGACGGGTGAGGGTCAGGCTTCGGGGAAGGGTTAGGGTTAGGGTTCGGGCTAGGGTTAGGGTTAGGGGACAGGGACGGTTTAGGGTCCAGGTGAGGGTACGACAACGCTTTAGGGGGAGCGTACGTGTGAGGGCGCGGGGTAGTGTCACCGTACGGGTTAGGATTAGGGGACGGGTGAGGGTCAGGCTTCGGGGAAGGGTTAGGGTTAGGGTTCGGGCTAGGGTTAGGGTTAGGGGACGGGGACGGTTTAGGGTCCAGGTGAGGGTACGACAACGCTTTAGGGGGAGCATACGTGTGAGGGCGCGGGTTAGTGTCAGCGTACGGGTTAGGATTAGGGGACGGGTGAGGGTCAGGCTTCGGGGAAGGGTTAGGGTTAGGGTTCGGGCTAGGGTTAGGGTTAGGGGACGGGGACGGTTTAGGGTCCAGGTGAGGGTACGACAACGCTTTAGGGGGAGCGTACGTGTGAGGGCGCGGGTTAGTGTCAGCGTACGGGTTAGGATTAGGGGATGGGTGAGGGTCAGGCTTCGGGGAAGTGTTAGGGTTAGGGTTCGGGCTAGGGTTAGGGTTAGGGGACGGGGACGGTTTAGGGTCCAGGTGAGGGTACGACAACGCTTTAGGGGGAGCGTACGTGTGAGGGCGCGGGTTAGTGTCAGCGTACGGGTTAGGATTAGGGGACGGGTGAGGGTCAGGCTTCTGGGAAAGGTTAGGGTTAGGGTTCGGGCTAGGGTTAGGGTTAGGGGACGGGGACGGTTTAGGGTCCAAGTGAGGGTACGACAACGCTTTAGGGGGAGCGTAAGTGTGAGGGCGCGGGTTAGTGTCAGCGTACGGGTTAGGATTAGGGGACGGGTGAGGGTCAGGCTTCGGGGAAGGGTTAGGGTTAGGGTTCGGGCTAGGGTTAGGGTTAGGGGACGGGGACGGTTTAGGGTCCAGGTGAGTGTACGACAACGCTCTAGGGGGAGCGTACGTGTGAGGGCGCGGGTTAGTGTCAGCGTACGGGTTAGGATTAGGGGACGGGTGAGGGTCAGGCTTCTGAGAAGGGTTAGGGTTAGGGTTCGGGCTAGGGTTAGGGTTAGGGGACGGGGACGGTTTAGGGTCCAGGTGAGGGCACGACAACGCTTTAGGGGGAGCGTACGAGTGAGGGCACGGGTTAGTGTCAGCGTACGGGTTAGGATTAGGGAACGGGTGAGGGTTAGGTTTCGGGGAAGGGTTAGGGTTAGGGTTCGGGCTAAGGTTAGGGTTAGGGGACAGGGTCGGTTTAGGGTCCAGGTGAGGGTACGACAACGCTTTAGTGGGAGCGTACGTCGGAGGGCGCGGGTTAGTGTCAGTGTACGGGTTAGGATTAGGGGACGGGTGAGGGTCAGGCTTCGGGGAAGGGTTAGGGTTAGGGTTCGGGCTAGGGTTAGGGTTAGGGGACGGGAACGGTTTAGGGTCCAGGTGAGGGTACGACAACGCTTTAGGGGGAGCGTACGTGTGAGGGCGCGGGTTAGTGTCAGCGTACGGGTTAGGATTAGGGGACGGGTGAGGGTCAGGCTTCGGGGAAGGGTTAGGGTTAGGGTTCGGGCTAGGGTTAGGGTTAGGGGACGGGGACGGTTTAGGGTCCAGGTGAGGGTACGACAACGCTTTAGGGGGAGCGTACGTGTGAGGGCGCGGCTTCGTGTCAGCGTACGGGTTAGGATTAGGGGACGGGTGAGGGTCAGGCTTCGGGGAAGTGTTAGGGTTAGGGTTCGGGCTAGGGTTAGGGTTAGGGGACGGGGACGGTTTAGGGTCCAGGTGAGGGTACGACAACGCTTTAGGGGGAGCGTACGTGTGAGGGCGCGGTTTAGTGTCAACGTACGGGTTAGGATTAGGGGACGGGTGAGGGTCAGGCTTCGGGGAAGGGTTAGGGTTAGGGTTCGGGCTAGGGTTAGGGTTAGGGGACGGGGACGGTTTAGGGTCCAGGTGAGGGTACGACAACGCTTTAGGGGGAGCATACGTGTGAGGGCGCGGGTTAGTGTCAGCGTACGGGTTAGGATTAGGGGACGGGTGAGGGTCAGGCTTCGGGGAAGGGTTAGGGTTAGGGTTCGGGCTAGGGTTAGGGTTAGGGGACGGGGATGGTTTAGGGTCCAGGTGAGGGTACGACAACGCTTCAGGGGGAGCGTACGTGTGAGGGCGCGGGTTAGTGTCAGCGTACGGGTTAGGATTAGGGGACGGGTGAGGGTCAGGCTTCGGGGAAGGGTTAGGGTTAGGGTTCGGGCTAGGGTTAGGGTTAGGGGACGGGGACGGTTTAGGGTCCAGGTGAGGGTACGACAACGCTTCAGGGGGAGCATACGTGTGAGGGCGCGGGTTAGTGTCAGCGTACGGGTTAGGATTAGGGGACGGGTGAGTGTCAGGCTTCGGGGAAGGGTTAGGGTTAGGGTTCGGTCTAGGGTTAGGGTTAGGGGACGGGGACGGTTTAGGGTCCAGGGGAGGGTACGACAACGCTTTAGGGGGAGCGTACGTGTGAGGGCGCGGGTTAGTGTCAGCGTACGGGTTAGGATTAGGGGACGGGTGAGGGTCAGGCTTCGGGGAAGGGTTAGGGTTAGGGTTCGGGCTAGGGTTAGGGTTAGGGGACGGGGACGGTTTAGGGTCCAGGTGAGGGTACGACAACGCTTTAGGGGGAGCGTACGTGTGAGGGCGCGGGTTAGTGTCAGCGTACGGGTTAGGATTAGGGGACGGGTGAGGGTCAGGCTTCGGGGAAGGGTTAGGGTTAGGGTTCGATCTAGGGTTAGGGTTAGGGGACGGGGACGGTTTAGGGTCCAGGTGAGGGTACGACAACGCTTTAGGGGGAGCGTACGTGTGAGGGCGCGGGTTAGTGTCAGCGTACGGGTTAGGATTAGGGGACGGGTGAGGGTCAGGCTTCGGGGAAGGGTTAGGGTTAGGGTTCGGGCTAGGGTTAGGGTTAGGGGACGGGGACGGTTTAGGGTCCAGGTGAGGGTACGACAACGCTTTAGGGGGAGCGTACGTGTGAGGGCGCGGGTTAGTGTCAGCGTACGGGTTAGGATTAGGGGACGGGTGAGGGTCAGGCTTCGGGGAAGGGTTAGGGTTAGGGTTCGGGCTAGGGTTAGGGTTAGGGGACGGGGACGGTTTAGGGTCCAGGTGAGGGTACGACAACGCTTTAGGGGGAGCGTACGTGTGAGGGCGCGGGTTAGTGTCTGTGTACGGGTTAGGATTAGGGGAAGGGTGAGTGTCAGGCTTCGGGGAAGGGTTAGGGTTAGGGTTCGGGTTAGGGTTAGGGTTAGGTGATGGGGACGGTTTAGGGTCCAGGTGAGGGTACGACAACGCTTTAGGGGGAGCGTACGTGTGAGGGCGCGGGTTAGTGTCAGCGTACGGGTTAGGATTAGGGGACGGGTGAGGGTCAGGCTTCGGGGAAGGGTTAGGGTTAGGGTTCGGGCTAGGGTTAGGGTTAGGGGACGGGGACGGTTTAGGGTCCAGGTGAGGGTACGACAACGCTTTAGGGGGAGCGTACGTGTGAGGGCGCGGGTTAGTGTCAGCGTACGGGTTAGGATTAGGGGACGGGTGAGGGTCAGGCTTCGGGGAAGGGTTAGGGTTAGGGTTCGGGCTAGGGTTAGGGTTAGGGGACGGGGACGGTTTAGGGTCCAGGTGAGGGTACGACAACGCTTTAGGGGGAGCGTACGTGTGAGGGCGCGGGTTAGTGTCAGCGTACGGGTTAGGATTAGGGGACGGGTGAGGGTCAGGCTTCGGGGAAGGGTTAGGGTTAGGGTTCGGGCTAGGGTTAGGGTTAGGAAACGGGGACGGTTTAGGGTCCAGGTGAGGGTACGACAACGTTGTAGGGGGAGCGTACGTGTGAGGGCGCGGGTTAGTGTCAGCGTACGGGATAGGATTAGGGGACGGGTGAGGGTCAGGCTTCGGGGAAGGGTTAGGGTTAGGGTTCGGGCTAGGGTTAGGGTTAGGGGACGGGGACGGTTTAGGGTCCAGGTGAGGGTACGACAACGCTTTAGGGGGAGCGTACGTGTGAGGGCGCGGGTTAGTGTCAGCGTACGGGTTAGGATTAGGGGACGGGTGAGGGTCAGGCTTCGGGGAAGGGTTAGGGTTAAGGTTCGGGCTAGGGTTAGGGTTAGGGGACGGGGACGGTTTAGGGTCCAGGTGAGGGTACGACAACGCTCTAGGGGGAGCGTACGTGTGAGGGCGCGGGTTAGTGTCAGCGTACGGGTTAGGATTAGCGGAAGGGTGAGGGTCAGGCTTCGCGGAAGTGTTAGGGTTAGGGTTCGGGCTAAGGTTAGGGTTAGGGGACGGGGACGGTTTAGGGTCCAGGTGAGGGTACGACAACGCTTTAGGGGGAGCGTACGTGTGAGGGCGCGGGTTAGTGTCTGTGTACGGGTTAGGATTAGGGGAAGGGTGAGTGTCAGGCTTCGGGGAAGGGTTAGGGTTAGGGTTCGGGCTAGGGTTAGGGTTAGGGGACGGGGACGGTTTAGGGTCCAGGTGAGGGTACGACAACGCTTTAGGGGGAGCGTACGTGTGAGGGCGCGGCTTAGTGTCAGCGTACGGGTTAGGATTAGGGGACGGGTGAGGGTCAGGCTTCGGGGAAGGGTTAGGGTTAGGGTTCGGGCTAGGGTTAGGGTTAGGGGACGGGGACGGTTTAGGGTCCAGGTGAGGGTACGACAACGCTTTAGGGGGAGCGTACGTGTGAGGGCGCGGTTTAGTGTCAACGTACGAGTTAGGATTAGGGGACGGGTGAGGGTCAGGCTTCGGGGAAGGGTTAGGGTTAGGGTTCGGGCTAGGGTTAGGGTTAGGGGACGGGGACGGTTTAGGGTCCAGGTGAGGGTACGACAACGCTTTAGGGGGAGCATACGTGTGAGGCGCGGGTTAGTGTCAGAGTACGGGTTAGGATTAGGGGACGGGTGAGGGTCAGGCTTCGGGGAAGGGTTAGGGTTAGGGTTCGGGCTAGGGTTAGGGTTAGGGGACGGGGATGGTTTAGGGTCCAGGTGAGGGTACGACAACGCTTCAGGGGGAGCGTACGTGTGAGGGCGCGGGTTAGTGTCAGCGTACGGGTTAGGATTAGGGGACGGGTGAGGGTCAGGCTTCGGGGAAGGGTTAGGGTTAGGGTTCGGGCTAGGGTTAGGGTTAGGGGACTGGGACGGTTTAGGGTCCAGGTGAGGGTACGACAACGCTTCAGGGGGAGCATACGTGTGAGGGCGCGGGTTAGTGTCAGCGTACGGGTTAGGATTAGGGGACGGGTGAGGGTCAGGCTTCGGGGAAGGGTTAGGGTTAGGGTTCGGTCTAGGGTTAGGGTTAGGGGACGGGGACGGTTTAGGGTCCAGGTGAGGGTACGACAACGCTTTAGGGGGAGCGTACGTGTGAGGGCGCGGGTTAGTGTCAGCGTACGGGTTAGGATTAGGGGACGGGTGAGGGTCAGGCTTCGGGGAAGGGTTAGGGTTAGGGTTCGGGCTAGGGTTAGGTTTAGGGGACGGGGACGGTTTAGGGTCCAGGTGAGGGTACGACAACGCTTTAGGGGGAGCGTACGTGTGAGGGCGCGGGTTAGTGTCAGCGTACGGGTTAGGATTAGGGGACGGGTGAGGGTCAGGCTTCGGGGAAGGGTTAGGGTTAGGGTTCGGGCTAGGGTTAGGGTTAGGGGACGGGCACGGTTTAGGGTCCAGGTGAGGGTACGACAACGCTTCAGGGGGAGCGTACGTGTGAGGGCGCGGGTTAGTGTCAGCGTACGGGTTAGGATTAGGGGACGGGTGAGGGTCAGGCTTCGGGGAAGGGTTAGGGTTAGGGTTCGGTCTAGGGTTAGGGTTAGGGGACGGGGACGGTTTAGGGTCCAGGTGAGGGTACGACAACGCTTTAGGGGGAGCGTACGTGTGAGGGCGCGGGTTAGTGTCAGCGTACGGGTTAGGATTAGGGGACGGGTGAGGGTCAGGCTTCGGGGAAGGGTTAGGGTTAGGGTTCGGGCTAGGGTTAGGTTTAGGGGACGGGGACGGTTTAGGGTCCAGGTGAGGGTACGACAACGCTTTAGGGGGAGCGTACGTGTGAGGGCGCGGGTTAGTGTCAGCGTACGGGTTAGGATTAGGGGACGGGTGAGGGTCAGGCTTCGGGGAAGGGTTAGGGTTAGGGTTCGGGCTAGGGTTAGGGTTAGGGGACGGGCACGGTTTAGGGTCCAGGTGAGGGTACGACAACGCTTTAGGGGGAGCGTACGTGTGAGTGCGCGGGTTAGTGTCAGCGTATGGGTTAGGATTAGGGGACGGGTGAGGGTCAGGCTTCGGGGAAGGGTTAGGGTTAGGGTTCGGGCTAGGGTTAGGGTTAGGGGACAGGGACGGTTTAGGGTCCAGGTGAGGGTACGACAACGCTTTAGGGGGAGCGTACGTGTGAGGGCGCGGGGTAGTGTCACCGTACGGGTTAGGATTAGGGGACGGGTGAGGGTCAGGCTTCGGGGAAGGGTTAGGGTTAGGGTTCGGGCTAGGGTTAGGGTTAGGGGACGGGGACGGTTTAGGGTCCAGGTGAGGGTACGACAACGCTTTAGGGGGAGCATACGTGTGAGGGCGCGGGTTAGTGTCAGCGTACGGGTTAGGATTAGGGGACGGGTGAGGGTCAGGCTTCGGGGAAGGGTTAGGGTTAGGGTTCGGGCTAGGGTTAGGGTTAGGGGACGGGGACGGTTTAGGGTCCAGGTGAGGGTACGACAACGCTTTAGGGGGAGCGTACGTGTGAGGGCGCGGGTTAGTGTCAGCGTACGGGTTAGGATTAGGGGACGGGTGAGGGTCAGGCTTCGGGGAAGGGTTAGGGTTAGGGTTCGGGCTAGGGTTAGGGTTAGGGGACGGGGACGGTTTAGGGTCCAGGTGAGGGTACGACAACGCTTTAGGGGGAGCGTACGTGTGAGGGCGCGGGTTAGTGTCAGCGTACGGGTTAGGATTAGGGGACAGGTGAGGGTCAGGCTTCGGGGAAGTGTTAGTGTTAGGGTTCGGGCTAGGGTTAGGGTTAGGGGACGGGGACGGTTTAGGGTCCAGGTGAGGGTGCGACAACGATTTAGGGGGAGCGTACGTGTGAGGGCGCGGGTTAGTGTCAGCGTACGGGTTAGGATTAGGGGACGGGTGAGGGTCAGGCTTCGGGGAAGGGTTAGGGTTAGGGTTCGGGCTAGGGTTAGGGTTAGGGGACGGGGATGGTTTAGGGTCCAGGTGAGGGTACGACAACGCTTTAGGGGGAGCGTACGTGTGAGGGCGCGGGTTAGTGTCAGCGTACGGGTTAGGATTAGGGGACGGGTGAGCGTCAGGCTTCGGGGAAGGGTTAGGGTTAGGGTTCGGGCTAGGGTTAGGGTTAGGGGACGGGGACGGTTTAGGGTCCAGGTGAGGGTACGACAACGCTTTAGGGGGAGCGTACGTGTGAGGGCGCGGGTTAGTGTCAGCGTACGGGTTAGGATTAGGGGACGGGTGAGGGTCAGGCATCGGGGAAGGGTTAGGGTTAGGGTTCGGGCTAGGGTTAGGGTTAGGGGACGGGGACGGTTTAGGGTCCAGGTGAGGGTACGACAACGCTTTAGGGGGAGCGTACGTGTGAGGGCGCGGGTTAGTGTCAGCGTACGGGTTAGGATTAGGGGACGGGTGAGGGTCAGGCTTCGGGGAAGGGTTAGGGTTAGGGTTCGGGCTAGGGTTAGGGTTAGGGGACGGGGACGGTTTCGGGTCCAGGTGAGGGTACGACAACGCTTTAGGGGGAGCGTACGTGTGAGGGCGCGGGTTAGTGTCAGCGTACGGGTTAGGATTAGGGGACGGGTGAGGGTCAGGCTTCGGGGAAGGGTTAGGGTTCGGGCTAGGGTTAGGGTTAGGGGACGGGGACGGTTTAGGGTCCAGGTGAGGGTACGACAACGCTTCAGGGGGAGCGTCCGTGTGAGGGCGCGGGTTAGTGTCAGCGTACGGGTTAGGATTAGGGGACGGGTGAGGGTCAGGCTTCGGGGAAGGGTTAGGGTTAGGGTTCGGGCTAGGGTTAGGGTTAGGGGACGGGGACGGTTTAGGGTCCAGGTGAGGGTACGACAACGCTTTAAGGGGAGCGTACGTGTGAGGGCGTGGGTTAGTGTCAGCGTACGGGTTAGGATTAGGGGACGGTTGAGGGTCAGGCTTCGGGGAAGTGTTAGGGTTAGGCTTCGGGCTAGGTTTAGGGTTAGGGGACGGGGACGGTTTAGGGTCCAGGTGAGGGTACGACAACGCTCTAGGGGGAGCGTACGTGTGAGGGCGCGGGTTAGTGTCAGCATACGGGTTAGGATTAGGGGACGGCTGAGGGTCAGGCTTCGGGGAAGGGTTAGGGTTAGGCTTCGGGCTAGGGTTAGGGTTAGGGGACGGGGACGGTTTAGGGTCCAGGTGAGGGTAGGACAACGCTTTAGGGGTAGCGTACGTGTGAGGGCGCGGGTTAGTGTCAGCGTACGGGTTAGGATTAGGGGACGGGTGAGGGTCAGGCTTGGGGAAGGGTTAGGGTTAGGGTTCGGGCTAGGGTGAGGGTTAGGGGACGGGGACGGTTTAGGGTCCAGGTGAGGGTACGACAACGCTTTAGGGGGAGCGTACGTGTGAGGGCGCGGGTTAGTGTCAGCGTACGGGTTAGGATTAGGGGACGGGTGAGGGTCAGGCTTCGGGGAAGGGTTAGGGTTAGGGTTCGGGCTAGGGTTAGGGTTAGGGGACGGGGACGGTTTAGGGTCCAGGTGAGGGTACGACAACGCTTTAGGGGGAGCGTACGTGTGAGGGCGCGGGTTAGTGTCAGCGTACGGGTTAGGATTAGGGGACGGGTGAGGGTCAGGCTTCGGGGAAGGGTTAGGGTTAGGGTTCGGTCTAGGGTTAGGGTTAGGGGACGGGGAAGGTTTAGGGTCCAGGTGAGGGTACGACAACGCTTTAGGGGGAGCGTACGTGTGAGGGCGCGGGTTAGTGTCAGCGTACGGGTTAGGATTAGGGGACGGGTGAGGGTCAGGCTTCGGGGAAGGGTTAGGGTTAGGGTTCGGGCTAGGGTTAGGGTTAGGGGACGGGGACGGTTTAGGGTCCAGGTGAGGGTACGACAACGCTTTAGGGGGAGCGTACGTGTGAGGGCGCGGGTTAGTGTCAGCGTACGGGTTAGGATTAGGGGACGGGTGAGGGTCAGGCTTCGGGGAAGGGTTAGGGTTAGGGTTCGGTCTAGGGTTAGGGTTAGGGGACGGGGACGGTTTAGGGTCCAGGTGAGGGTACGACAACGCTTTAGGGGGAGCGTACGTGTGAGGGCGCGGGTTAGTGTCAGCGTACGGGTTAGGATTAGGGGACGGGTGAGGGTCAGGCTTCGGGGAAGGGTTAGGGTTAGGGTTCGGGCTAGGGTTAGGGTTAGGGGACGGGGACGGTTTAGGGTCCAGGTGAGGGTACGACAACGCTTTAGGGGGAGCGTACGTGTGAGGGCGCGGGTTAGTGTCAGCGTACGGGTTAGGATTAGGGGACGGGTGAGGGTCAGGCTTCGGGGAAGGGTTAGGGTTAGGGTTCGGGCTAGGGTTAGGGTTAGGGGACGGGGACGGTTTAGGGTCCAGGTGAGGGTACGACAACGCTTTAGGGGGAGGGTACGTGTTAGGGCGCGGGTTAGTGTCAGCGTACGGGTTAGGATTAGGGGACGGGTGAGGGTCAGGCTTCGGGGAAGGGTTAGGGTTAGGGTTCGGGCTAGGGTTAGGGTTAGGGGACGGGGACGGTTTAGGGTCCAGGTGAGGGTAGGACAACGCTTTAGGGGGAGCGTACGTGTGAGGGCGCGGGTTAGTGTCAGCGTACGGGTTAGGATTAGGGGACGGGTGAGGGTCAGGCTTGGGGAAGGGTTAGGGTTAGGGTTCGGGCTAGGGTTAGGGTTAGGGGACGGGGACGGTTTAGGGTCCAGGTGAGGGTACGACAACGCTTTAGGGGGAGCGTACGTGTGAGGGCGCGGGTTAGTGTCAGCGTACGGGTTAGGATTAGGGGACGGGTGAGGGTCAGGCTTCGGGTAAGGGTTAGGGTTAGGGTTCGGTCTAGGGTTAGGGTTAGGGGCCGGGGAAGGTTTAGGGTCCAGGTGAGGGTACGACAACGCTTTAGGGGGAGCGTACGTGTGAGGGCGCGGGTTAGTGTCAGCGTACGGGTTAGGATTAGGGGACGCGTGAGGGTCAGGCTTCGGGGAAGGGTTAGGGTTAGGGTTCGGGCTAGGGTTAGGGTTAGGGGACGGGGACGGTTTAGGGTCCAGGTGAGGGTACGACAACGCTTTAGGGGGAGCGTACGTGTGAGGGCGCGGGTTAGTGTCAGCGTACGGGTTAGGATTAGGGGACGGGTGAGGGTCAGGCTTCGGGGAAGGGTTAGGGTTAGGGTTCGGGTTAGGGTTAGGGTTAGGGGACGGGGACGGTTTAGGGTCCAGGTGAGGGTACGACAACGCTTTAGGGGGAGCGTACGTGTGAGGGCGCGGGTTAGTGTCAGCGTACGGGTTAGGATTAGGGGACGGGTGAGGGTCAGGCTTCGGGGAAGGGTTAGGGTTAGGGTTCGGGCTAGGGTTAGGGTTAGGGGACGGGGATGGTTTAGGGTCCAGGTGAGGGTACGACAACGCTTTAGGGGGAGCGTACGTGTGAGGGCGCGGGTTAGTGTCAGCGTACGGGTTAGGATTAGGGGACGGGTGAGGGTCAGGCTTCGGGGAAGGGTTAGGGTTAGGGTTCGGGCTAGGGTTAGGGTTAGGGGACGGGGATGGTTTAGGGTCCAGGTGAGGGTACGACAACGCTTTAGGGGGAGCGTACGTGTGAGGGCGCGGGTTAGTGTCAGCGTACGGGTTAGGATTAGGGGACGGGTGAGCGTCAGGCTTCGGGGAAGGGTTAGGGTTAGGGTTCGGGCTAGGGTTAGGGTTAGGGGACGGGGACGGTTTAGGGTCCAGGTGAGGGTACGACAACGCTTTAGGGGGAGCGTACGTGTGAGGGCGCGGGTTAGTGTCAGCGTACGGGTTAGGATTAGGGGACGGGTGAGGGTCAGGCTTCGGGGAAGGGTTAGGGTTAGGGTTCGGGCTAGGGTTAGGGTTAGGGGACGGGGACGGTTTAGGGTCCAGGTGAGGGTACGACAACGCTTTAGGGGGAGCGTACGTGTGAGGGCGCGGGTTAGTGTCAGCGTACGGGTTAGGATTAGGGGACGGGTGAGGGTCAGGCTTCGGGGAAGGGTTAGGGTTAGGGTTCGGGCTAGGGTTAGGGTTAGGGGACGGGGACGGTTTCGGGTCCAGGTGAGGGTACGACAACGCTTTAGGGGGAGCGTACGTGTGAGGGCGCGGGTTAGTGTCAGCGTACGGGTTAGGATTAGGGGACGGGTGAGGGTCAGGCTTCGGGGAAGGGTTAGGGTTCGGGCTAGGGTTAGGGTTAGGGGACGGGGACGGTTTAGGGTCCAGGTGAGGGTACGACAACGCTTCAGGGGGAGCGTCCGTGTGAGGGCGCGGGTTAGTGTCAGCGTACGGGTTAGGATTAGGGGACGGGTGAGGGTCAGGCTTCGGGGAAGGGTTAGGGTTAGGGTTCGGGCTAGGGTTAGGGTTAGGGGACGGGGACGGTTTAGGGTCCAGGTGAGGGTACGACAACGCTTTAAGGGGAGCGTACGTGTGAGGGCGTGGGTTAGTGTCAGCGTACGGGTTAGGATTAGGGGACGGTTGAGGGTCAGGCTTCGGGGAAGTGTTAGGGTTAGGCTTCGGGCTAGGTTTAGGGTTAGGGGACGGGGACGGTTTAGGGTCCAGGTGAGGGTACGACAACGCTCTAGGGGGAGCGTACGTGTGAGGGCGCGGGTTAGTGTCAGCATACGGGTTAGGATTAGGGGACGGCTGAGGGTCAGGCTTCGGGGAAGGGTTAGGGTTAGGCTTCGGGCTAGGGTTAGGGTTAGGGGACGGGGACGGTTTAGGGTCCAGGTGAGGGTAGGACAACGCTTGAGGGGTAGCGTACGTGTGAGGGCGCGGGTTAGTGTCAGCGTACGGGTTAGGATTAGGGGACGGGTGAGGGTCAGGCTTGGGGAAGGGTTAGGGTTAGGGTTCGGGCTAGGGTTAGGGGACGGGGACGGTTTAGGGTCCAGGTGAGGGTACGACAACGCTTTAGGGGGAGTGTACGTGTGAGGGCGCGGGTTAGTGTCAGCGTACGGGTTAGGATTAGGGGACGGGTGAGGGTCAGGCTTCGGGGAAGGGTTAGGGTTAGGGTTCGGGCTAGGGTTAGGGTTAGGGGACGGGGACGGTTTAGGGTCCAGGTGAGGGTACGACAACGCTTTAGGGGGAGCGTACGTGTGAGGGCGCGGGTTAGTGTCAGCGTACGGGTTAGGATTAGGGGACGGGTGAGGGTCAGGCTTCGGGGAAGGGTTAGGGTTAGGGTTCGGTCTAGGGTTAGGGTTAGGGGACGGGGAAGGTTTAGGGTCCAGGTGAGGGTACGACAACGCTTTAGGGGGAGCGTACGTGTGAGGGCGCGGGTTAGTGTCAGCGTACGGGTTAGGATTAGGGGACGGGTGAGGGTCAGGCTTCGGGGAAGGGTTAGGGTTAGGGTTCGGGCTAGGGTTAGGGTTAGGGGACGGGGACGGTTTAGGGTCCAGGTGAGGGTACGACAACGCTTTAGGGGGAGCGTACGTGTGAGGGCGCGGGTTAGTGTCAGCGTACGGGTTAGGATTAGGGGACGGGTGAGGGTCAGGCTTCGGGGAAGGGTTAGGGTTAGGGTTCGGTCTAGGGTTAGGGTTAGGGGACGGGGACGGTTTAGGGTCCAGGTGAGGGTACGACAACGCTTTAGGGGGAGCGTACGTGTGAGGGCGCGGGTTAGTGTCAGCGTACGGGTTAGGATTAGGGGACGGGTGAGGGTCAGGCTTCGGGGAAGGGTTAGGGTTAGGGTTCGGGCTAGGGTTAGGGTTAGGGGACGGGGACGGTTTAGGGTCCAGGTGAGGGTACGACAACGCTTTAGGGGGAGCGTACGTGTGAGGGCGCGGGTTAGTGTCAGCGTACGGGTTAGGATTAGGGGACGGGTGAGGGTCAGGCTTCGGGGAAGGGTTAGGGTTAGGGTTCGGGCTAGGGTTAGGGTTAGGGGACGGGGACGGTTTAGGGTCCAGGTGAGGGTACGACAACGCTTTAGGGGGAGGGTACGTGTTAGGGCGCGGGTTAGTGTCAGCGTACGGGTTAGGATTAGGGGACGGGTGAGGGTCAGGCTTCGGGGAAGGGTTAGGGTTAGGGTTCGGGCTAGGGTTAGGGTTAGGGGACGGGGACGGTTTAGGGTCCAGGTGAGGGTAGGACAACGCTTTAGGGGGAGCGTACGTGTGAGGGCGCGGGTTAGTGTCAGCGTACGGGTTAGGATTAGGGGACGGGTGAGGGTCAGGCTTGGGGAAGGGTTAGGGTTAGGGTTCGGGCTAGGGTTAGGGTTAGGGGACGGGGACGGTTTAGGGTCCAGGTGAGGGTACGACAACGCTTTAGGGGGAGCGTACGTGTGAGGGCGCGGGTTAGTGTCAGCGTACGGGTTAGGATTAGGGGACGGGTGAGGGTCAGGCTTCGGGTAAGGGTTAGGGTTAGGGTTCGGTCTAGGGTTAGGGTTAGGGGCCGGGGAAGGTTTAGGGTCCAGGTGAGGGTACGACAACGCTTTAGGGGGAGCGTACGTGTGAGGGCGCGGGTTAGTGTCAGCGTACGGGTTAGGATTAGGGGACGCGTGAGGGTCAGGCTTCGGGGAAGGGTTAGGGTTAGGGTTCGGGCTAGGGTTAGGGTTAGGGGACGGGGACGGTTTAGGGTCCAGGTGAGGGTACGACAACGCTTTAGGGGGAGCGTACGTGTGAGGGCGCGGGTTAGTGTCAGCGTACGGGTTAGGATTAGGGGACGGGTGAGGGTCAGGCTTCGGGGAAGGGTTAGGGTTAGGGTTCGGGTTAGGGTTAGGGTTAGGGGACGGGGACGGTTTAGGGTCCAGGTGAGGGTACGACAACGCTTTAGGGGGAGCGTACGTGTGAGGGCGCAGGTTAGTGTCAGCGTACGGGTTAGGATTAGGGGACGGGTGAGGGTCAGGCTTCGGGGAAGGGTTAGGGTTAGGGTTCGGGCTAGGGTTAGGGTTAGGGGACGGGGATGGTTTAGGGTCCAGGTGAGGGTACGACAACGCTTTAGGGGGAGCGTACGTGTGAGGGCGCGGGTTAGTGTCAGCGTACGGGTTAGGATTAGGGGACGGGTGAGGGTCAGGCTTGGGGAAGGGTTAGGGTTAGGGTTCGGGCTAGGGTTAGGGTTAGGAAACGGGGACGGTTTAGGGTCCAGGTGAGGGTACGACAACGCTTTAGGGGGAGCGTACGTGTGAGGGCGCGGGTTAGTGTCAGCGTACGGGTTAGGATTAGGGGACGGGTGAGGGTCAGGCTTCGGGGAAGGGTTAGGGTTAGGGTTCGGTCTAGGGTTAGGGTTAGGGGACGGGGACGGTTTAGGGTCCAGGTGAGGGTACGACAACGCTTTAGGGGGAGCGTACGTGTGAGGGCGCGGGTTAGTGTCAGCGTACGGGTTAGGATTAGGGGACGGGTGAGGGTCAGGCTTCGGGGAAGGGTTAGGGTTAGGGTTCGGGCTAGGGTTAGGGTTAGGGGACGGGGACGGTTTAGGGTCCAGGTGAGGGTACGACAACGCTTTAGGGGGAGCGTACGTGTGAGGGCGCGGGTTAGTGTCAGCGTACGGGTTAGGATTAGGAGACGGGTGAGGGTCAGGCTTCGGGGAAGGGTTAGGGTTAGGGTTCGGGCTAGGGTTAGGGTTAGGGGACGGGGACGGTTTAGTGTCCAGGTGAGGGTACGACAATGCTTTAGGGGGAGCGTACGTGTGAGGGCGTGGGTTAGTGTCAGCGTACGGGTTAGGATTAGGGGACGGGTGAGGGTCAGGCTTCGGAGAAGGGTTAGGGTTAGGGTTCGGGCTAGGGTTAGGGTTAGGGGATGGGGAAGGTTTAACGTCCAGGTGAGGGTACGACAACGCTTTAGGGGGAGCGTACGTGTGAGGGCGCGGGTTAGTGTCAGCGTACGGGTTAGGATTAGGGGACGGGTGAGGGTCAGGCTTCGGGGAAGGGTTAGGGTTAGGGTTCGGGCTAGGGTTAGGGTTAGGGGACGGGGACGGTTTAGGGTCCAGGTGAGGGTACGACAACGCTTTAGGGGGAGCGTACGTGTGAGGGCGCGGGTTAGTGTCAGCGTACGGGTTAGGATTAGGGGACGGGTGAGGGTCAGGCTTCGGGGAAGGGTTAGGGTTAGGGTTCGGGCTAGGGTTAGGGTTAGGGGACGGGGACGGTTTAGGGTCCAGGTGAGGGTACGACAACTCTTTAGGGGGAGCGTACGTGTGAGGGCGCGGGTTAGTGTCAGCGTACGGGTTAGGATTAGGGGACGGGTGAGGGTCAGGCTTCGGGGAAGGGTTAGGGTTAGGGTTCGGGCTAGGGTTAGGGTTAGGGGACGGGGACGGTTTAGGGTCCAGGTGAGGGTGCGACAACGATTTAGGGGGAGCGTACGTGTGAGGGCGCGGGTTAGTGTCAGCGTACGGGTTAGGATTAGGGGACGGGTGAGGGTCAGGCTTCGGGGAAGGGTTAGGGTTAGGGTTCGGGCTAGGGTTAGGGTTAGGGGACGGGGACGGTTTAGGGTCCAGGTGAGGGTACGACAACGCTTTAGGGGGAGCGTACGTGTGAGGGCGCGGGTTAGTGTCAGCGTACGGGTTAGGATTAGGGGACGGGTGAGCGTCAGGCTTCGGGGAAGGGTTAGGGTTAGGGTTCGGGCTAGGGTTAGGGTTAGGGGACGGGGACGGTTTAGGGTCCAGGTGAGGGTACGACAACGCTTTAGGGGGAGCGTACGTGTGAGGGCGCGGGTTAGTGTCAGCGTACGGGTTAGGATTAGGGGACGGGTGAGGGTCAGGCTTCGGGGAAGGGTTAGGGTTAGGGTTCGGGCTAGGGTTAGGGTTAGGGGACGGGGACGGTTTAGGGTCCAGGTGAGGGTAGGACAATGCTTTAGGGGGAGCGTACGTGTGAGGGCGCTTGTTAGTGTCAGCGTACGGGTTAGGATTAGGGGACGGGTGAGGGTCAGGCTTCGGGGAAGGGTTAGGGTTAGGGTTCGGGCTAGGGTTAGGGTTAGGGGACGGGGACGGTTTAGGGTCCAGGTGAGGGTACGACAACGCTTTAGGGGGAGCGTACGTGTGAGGGCGCGGGTTAGTGTCAGCGTACGGGTTAGGATTAGGGGACGGGTGAGGGTCAGGCTTCGGGGAAGGGTTAGGGTTCGGGCTAGGGTTAGGGTTAGGGGACGGGGACGGTTTAGGGTCCAGGTGAGGGTACGACAACGCTTCAGGGGGAGCGTCCGTGTGAGGGCGCGGGTTAGTGTCAGCGTACGGGTTAGGATTAGGGGACGGGTGAGGGTCAGGCTTCGGGGAAGGGTTAGGGTTAGGGTTCGGGCTAGGGTTAGGGTTAGGGGACGGGGACGGTTTAGGGTCCAGGTGAGGGTACGACAACGCTTTAAGGGGAGCGTACGTGTGAGGGCGTGGGTTAGTGTCAGCGTACGTGTTAGGATTAGGGGACGGCTGAGGGTCAGGCTTCGGGGAAGGGTTAGGGTTAGGCTTCGGGCTAGGGTTAGGGTTAGGGGACGGGGACGGTTTAGGGTCCAGGTGAGGGTACGACAACGCTCTAGGGGGAGCGTACGTGTGAGGGCGCGGGTTAGTGTCAGCATACGGGTTAGGATTAGGGGACGGCTGAGGGTCAGGCTTCGGGGAAGGGTTAGGGTTAGGCTTCGGGCTAGGGTTAGGGTTAGGGGACGGGGACGGTTTAGGGTCCAGGTGAGGGTAGGACAACGCTTTAGGGGGAGCGTACGTGTGAGGGCGCGGGTTAGTGTCAGCGTACGGGTTAGGATTAGGGGACGGGTGAGGGTCAGGCTTGGGGAAGGGTTAGGGTTAGGGTTCGGGCTAGGGTTAGGGTTAGGGGACGGGGACGGTTTAGGGTCCAGGTGAGGGTACGACAACGCTTTAGGGGGAGCGTACGTGTGTTGGCGCGGGTTAGTGTCAGCGTACGGGTTAGGATTAGGGGACGGGTGAGGGTCAGGCTTCGGGGAAGGGTTAGGGTTAGGGTTCGGGCTAGGGTTAGGGTTAGGGGACGGGGACGGTTTAGGGTCCAGGTGAGGGTACGACAACGCTTTAGGGGGAGCGTACGTGTGAGGGCACGGGTTAGTGTCAGCGTACGGGTTAGGATTAGGGGACGGGTGAGGGTCAGGCTTCGGGGAAGGGTTAGGGTTAGGGTTCGGTCTAGGGTTAGGGTTAGGGGACGGGGAAGGTTTAGGGTCCAGGTGAGGGTACGACAACGCTTTAGGGGGAGCGTACATATGAGGGCGCGGGTTAGTGTCAGCGTACGGGTTAGGATTAGGGGACGGGTGAGGGTCAGGCTTCGGGGAAGGGTTAGGGTTAGGGTTCGGGCTAGGGTTAGGGTTAGGGGACGGGGACGGTTTAGGGTCCAGTTGAGGGTACGACAACGCTTTAGGGGGAGCGTACGTGTGAGGGTGCGGGTTAGTGTCAGCGTACGGGTTAGGATTAGGGGACGGGTGAGGGTCAGGCTTCGGGGAAGGATTAGGGTTAGGGTTCGGGCTAGGGTTAGGGTTAGGGGACGGGGACGGTTTAGGGTCCAGTTGAGGGTACGACAACGCTTTAGGGGGAGCGTACGTGTGAGGGTGCGGGTTAGTGTCAGCGTACGGGTTAGGATTAGGGGACGGGTGAGGGTCAGGCTTCGGGGAAGGGTTAGGGTTAGGGTTCGGGCTAGGGTTAGGGTTAGGGGACGGGGACGGTTTAGGGTCCAGGTGAGGGTACGACAACGCTTTAGGGGGAGCGTACGTGTGAGGGCGCGGGTTAGTGTCAGCGTACGGGTTAGGATTAGGGGACGGGTGAGGGTCAGGCTTCGGGGAAGGGTTAGTGTTAGGGTTCGGGTTAGGGTTAGGGTTAGGGGACGGGGACGGTTTAGGGTCCAGGTGAGGGTACGACAACGCTTTAGGGGGAGCGTACGTGTGAGGGCGCGGGTTAGTGTCAGCGTACGGGTTAGGATTAGGGGACGGGTGAGGGTCAGGCTTCGGGGAAGGGTTAGGGTTAGGGTTCGGGCTAGGGTTAGGGTTAGGGGACGGGGACGGTTTAGGGTCCAGGTGAGGGTACGACAACGCTTTAGGGGGAGCGTACGTGTGTTGGCGCGGGTTAGTGTCAGCGTACGGGTTAGGATTAGGGGACGGGTGAGGGTCAGGCTTCGGGGAAGGGTTAGGGTTAGGGTTCGGGCTAGGGTTAGGGTTAGGGGACGGGGACGGTTTAGGGTCCAGGTGAGGGTACGACAACGCTTTAGGGGGAGCGTACGTGTGAGGGCACGGGTTAGTGTCAGCGTACGGGTTAGGATTAGGGGACGGGTGAGGGTCAGGCTTCGGGGAAGGGTTAGGGTTAGGGTTCGGTCTAGGGTTAGGGTTAGGGGACGGGGAAGGTTTAGGGTCCAGGTGAGGGTACGACAACGCTTTAGGGGGAGCGTACATATGAGGGCGCGGGTTAGTGTCAGCGTACGGGTTAGGATTAGGGGACGGGTGAGGGTCAGGCTTCGGGGAAGGGTTAGGGTTAGGGTTCGGGCTAGGGTTAGGGTTAGGGGACGGGGACGGTTTAGGGTCCAGTTGAGGGTACGACAACGCTTTAGGGGGAGCGTACGTGTGAGGGTGCGGGTTAGTGTCAGCGTACGGGTTAGGATTAGGGGACGGGTGAGGGTCAGGCTTCGGGGAAGGATTAGGGTTAGGGTTCGGGCTAGGGTTAGGGTTAGGGGACGGGGACGGTTTAGGGTCCAGTTGAGGGTACGACAACGCTTTAGGGGGAGCGTACGTGTGAGGGTGCGGGTTAGTGTCAGCGTACGGGTTAGGATTAGGGGACGGGTGAGGGTCAGGCTTCGGGGAAGGGTTAGGGTTAGGGTTCGGGCTAGGGTTAGGGTTAGGGGACGGGGACGGTTTAGGGTCCAGGTGAGGGTACGACAACGCTTTAGGGGGAGCGTACGTGTGAGGGCGCGGGTTAGTGTCAGCGTACGGGTTAGGATTAGGGGACGGGTGAGGGTCAGGCTTCGGGGAAGGGTTAGTGTTAGGGTTCGGGTTAGGGTTAGGGTTAGGGGACGGGGACGGTTTAGGGTCCAGGTGAGGGTACGACAACGCTTTAGGGGGAGCGTACGTGTGAGGGCGCGGGTTAGTGTCAGCGTACGGGTTAGGATTAGGGGACGGGTGAGGGTCAGGCTTCGGGGAAGGGTTAGGGTTAGGGTTCGGGCTAGGGTTAGGGTTAGGGGACGGGGACGGTTTAGGGTCCAGGTGAGGGTAGGACAACGCTTTAGGGGGAGCGTACGTGTGAGGGTGCGGGTTAGTGTCAGCGTACGGGTTAGGATTAGGGGACGGGTGAGGGTCAGGCTTGGGGAAGGGTTAGGGTTAGGGTTCGGGCTAGGGTTAGGGTTAGGGGACGGGGACGGTTTAGGGTCCAGGTGAGGGTACGACAACGCTTTAGGGGGAGCGTACGTGTGAGGGCGCGGGTTAGTGTCAGCGTACGGGTTAGGATTAGGGGACGGGTGAGGGTCAGGCTTCGGGTAAGGGTTAGGGTTAGGGTTCGGTCTAGGGTTAGGGTTAGGGGACGGGGAAGGTTTAGGGTCCAGGTGAGGGTACGACAACGCTTTAGGGGGAGCGTACGTGTGAGGGCGCGGGTTAGTGTCAGCGTACGGGTTAGGATTAGGGGACGGGTGAGGGTCAGGCTTCGGGGAAGGGTTAGGGTTAGGGTTCGGGCTAGGGTTAGGGTTAGGGGACGGGGACGGTTTAGGGTCCAGGTGAGGGTACGACAACGCTTTAGGGGGAGCGTACGTGTGAGGGCGCAGGTTAGTGTCAGCGTACGGGTTAGGATTAGGGGACGGGTGAGGGTCAGGCTTCGGGGAAGGGTTAGGGTTAGGGTTCGGGCTAGGGTTAGGGTTAGGGGACGGGGACGGTTTAGGGTCCAGGTGAGGGTACGACAACGCTTCAGGGGGAGCGTCCGTGTGAGGGCGCGGGTTAGTGTCAGCGTACGGGTTAGGATTAGGGGACGGGTGAGGGTCAGGCTTCGGGGAAGGGTTAGGGTTAGGGTTCGGGCTAGGGTTAGGGTTAGGGGACGGGGACGGTTTAGGGTCCAGGTGAGGGTACGACAACGCTTTAAGGGGAGCGTACGTGTGAGGGCGTGGGTTAGTGTCAGCGTACGGGTTAGGATTAGGGGACGGTTGAGGGTCAGGCTTCGGGGAAGTGTTAGGGTTAGGCTTCGGGCTAGGTTTAGGGTTAGGGGACGGGGACGGTTTAGGGTCCAGGTGAGGGTACGACAACGCTCTAGGGGGAGCGTACGTGTGAGGGCGCGGGTTAGTGTCAGCATACGGGTTAGGATTAGGGGACGGCTGAGGGTCAGGCTTCGGGGAAGGGTTAGGGTTAGGCTTCGGGCTAGGGTTAGGGTTAGGGGACGGGGACGGTTTAGGGTCCAGGTGAGGGTAGGACAACGCTTGAGGGGTAGCGTACGTGTGAGGGCGCGGGTTAGTGTCAGCGTACGGGTTAGGATTAGGGGACGGGTGAGGGTCAGGCTTGGGGAAGGGTTAGGGTTAGGGTTCGGGCTAGGGTTAGGGGACGGGGACGGTTTAGGGTCCAGGTGAGGGTACGACAACGCTTTAGGGGGAGTGTACGTGTGAGGGCGCGGGTTAGTGTCAGCGTACGGGTTAGGATTAGGGGACGGGTGAGGGTCAGGCTTCGGGGAAGGGTTAGGGTTAGGGTTCGGGCTAGGGTTAGGGTTAGGGGACGGGGACGGTTTAGGGTCCAGGTGAGGGTACGACAACGCTTTAGGGGGAGCGTACGTGTGAGGGCGCGGGTTAGTGTCAGCGTACGGGTTAGGATTAGGGGACGGGTGAGGGTCAGGCTTCGGGGAAGGGTTAGGGTTAGGGTTCGGTCTAGGGTTAGGGTTAGGGGACGGGGAAGGTTTAGGGTCCAGGTGAGGGTACGACAACGCTTTAGGGGGAGCGTACGTGTGAGGGCGCGGGTTAGTGTCAGCGTACGGGTTAGGATTAGGGGACGGGTGAGGGTCAGGCTTCGGGGAAGGGTTAGGGTTAGGGTTCGGGCTAGGGTTAGGGTTAGGGGACGGGGACGGTTTAGGGTCCAGGTGAGGGTACGACAACGTTTTAGGGGGAGCGTACGTGTGAGGGCGCGGGTTAGTGTCAGCGTACGGGTTAGGATTAGGGGACGGGTGAGGGTCAGGCTTCGGGGAAGGGTTAGGGTTAGGGTTCGGTCTAGGGTTAGGGTTAGGGGACGGGGACGGTTTAGGGTCCAGGTGAGGGTACGACAACGCTTTAGGGGGAGCGTACGTGTGAGGGCGCGGGTTAGTGTCAGCGTACGGGTTAGGATTAGGGGACGGGTGAGGGTCAGGCTTCGGGGAAGGGTTAGGGTTAGGGTTCGGGCTAGGGTTAGGGTTAGGGGACGGGGACGGTTTAGGGTCCAGGTGAGGGTACGACAACGCTTTAGGGGGAGCGTACGTGTGAGGGCGCGGGTTAGTGTCAGCGTACGGGTTAGGATTAGGGGACGGGTGAGGGTCAGGCTTCGGGGAAGGGTTAGGGTTAGGGTTCGGGCTAGGGTTAGGGTTAGGGGACGGGGACGGTTTAGGGTCCAGGTGAGGGTACGACAACGCTTTAGGGGGAGGGTACGTGTTAGGGCGCGGGTTAGTGTCAGCGTACGGGTTAGGATTAGGGGACGGGTGAGGGTCAGGCTTCGGGGAAGGGTTAGGGTTAGGGTTCGGGCTAGGGTTAGGGTTAGGGGACGGGGACGGTTTAGGGTCCAGGTGAGGGTAGGACAACGCTTTAGGGGGAGCGTACGTGTGAGGGCGCGGGTTAGTGTCAGCGTACGGGTTAGGATTAGGGGACGGGTGAGGGTCAGGCTTGGGGAAGGGTTAGGGTTAGGGTTCGGGCTAGGGTTAGGGTTAGGGGACGGGGACGGTTTAGGGTCCAGGTGAGGGTACGACAACGCTTTAGGGGGAGCGTACGTGTGAGGGCGCGGGTTAGTGTCAGCGTACGGGTTAGGATTAGGGGACGGGTGAGGGTCAGGCTTCGGGTAAGGGTTAGGGTTAGGGTTCGGTCTAGGGTTAGGGTTAGGGGCCGGGGAAGGTTTAGGGTCCAGGTGAGGGTACGACAACGCTTTAGGGGGAGCGTACGTGTGAGGGCGCGGGTTAGTGTCAGCGTACGGGTTAGGATTAGGGGACGCGTGAGGGTCAGGCTTCGGGGAAGGGTTAGGGTTAGGGTTCGGGCTAGGGTTAGGGTTAGGGGACGGGGACGGTTTAGGGTCCAGGTGAGGGTACGACAACGCTTTAGGGGGAGCGTACGTGTGAGGGCGCGGGTTAGTGTCAGCGTACGGGTTAGGATTAGGGGACGGGTGAGGGTCAGGCTTCGGGGAAGGGTTAGGGTTAGGGTTCGGGTTAGGGTTAGGGTTAGGGGACGGGGACGGTTTAGGGTCCAGGTGAGGGTACGACAACGCTTTAGGGGGAGCGTACGTGTGAGGGCGCAGGTTAGTGTCAGCGTACGGGTTAGGATTAGGGGACGGGTGAGGGTCAGGCTTCGGGGAAGGGTTAGGGTTAGGGTTCGGGCTAGGGTTAGGGTTAGGGGACGGGGATGGTTTAGGGTCCAGGTGAGGGTACGACAACGCTTTAGGGGGAGCGTACGTGTGAGGGCGCGGGTTAGTGTCAGCGTACGGGTTAGGATTAGGGGACGGGTGAGGGTCAGGCTTGGGGAAGGGTTAGGGTTAGGGTTCGGGCTAGGGTTAGGGTTAGGAAACGGGGACGGTTTAGGGTCCAGGTGAGGGTACGACAACGCTTTAGGGGGAGCGTACGTGTGAGGGCGCGGGTTAGTGTCAGCGTACGGGTTAGGATTAGGGGACGGGTGAGGGTCAGGCTTCGGGGAAGGGTTAGGGTTAGGGTTCGGTCTAGGGTTAGGGTTAGGGGACGGGGACGGTTTAGGGTCCAGGTGAGGGTACGACAACGCTTTAGGGGGAGCGTACGTGTGAGGGCGCGGGTTAGTGTCAGCGTACGGGTTAGGATTAGGGGACGGGTGAGGGTCAGGCTTCGGGGAAGGGTTAGGGTTAGGGTTCGGGCTAGGGTTAGGGTTAGGGGACGGGGACGGTTTAGGGTCCAGGTGAGGGTACGACAACGCTTTAGGGGGAGCGTACGTGTGAGGGCGCGGGTTAGTGTCAGCGTACGGGTTAGGATTAGGAGACGGGTGAGGGTCAGGCTTCGGGGAAGGGTTAGGGTTAGGGTTCGGGCTAGGGTTAGGGTTAGGGGACGGGGACGGTTTAGTGTCCAGGTGAGGGTACGACAATGCTTTAGGGGGAGCGTACGTGTGAGGGCGTGGGTTAGTGTCAGCGTACGGGTTAGGATTAGGGGACGGGTGAGGGTCAGGCTTCGGAGAAGGGTTAGGGTTAGGGTTCGGGCTAGGGTTAGGGTTAGGGGATGGGGAAGGTTTAACGTCCAGGTGAGGGTACGACAACGCTTTAGGGGGAGCGTACGTGTGAGGGCGCGGGTTAGTGTCAGCGTACGGGTTAGGATTAGGGGACGGGTGAGGGTCAGGCTTCGGGGAAGGGTTAGGGTTAGGGTTCGGGCTAGGGTTAGGGTTAGGGGACGGGGACGGTTTAGGGTCCAGGTGAGGGTACGACAACGCTTTAGGGGGAGCGTACGTGTGAGGGCGCGGGTTAGTGTCAGCGTACGGGTTAGGATTAGGGGACGGGTGAGGGTCAGGCTTCGGGGAAGGGTTAGGGTTAGGGTTCGGGCTAGGGTTAGGGTTAGGGGACGGGGACGGTTTAGGGTCCAGGTGAGGGTACGACAACTCTTTAGGGGGAGCGTACGTGTGAGGGCGCGGGTTAGTGTCAGCGTACGGGTTAGGATTAGGGGACGGGTGAGGGTCAGGCTTCGGGGAAGGGTTAGGGTTAGGGTTCGGGCTAGGGTTAGGGTTAGGGGACGGGGACGGTTTAGGGTCCAGGTGAGGGTGCGACAACGATTTAGGGGGAGCGTACGTGTGAGGGCGCGGGTTAGTGTCAGCGTACGGGTTAGGATTAGGGGACGGGTGAGGGTCAGGCTTCGGGGAAGGGTTAGGGTTAGGGTTCGGGCTAGGGTTAGGGTTAGGGGACGGGGACGGTTTAGGGTCCAGGTGAGGGTACGACAACGCTTTAGGGGGAGCGTACGTGTGAGGGCGCGGGTTAGTGTCAGCGTACGGGTTAGGATTAGGGGACGGGTGAGCGTCAGGCTTCGGGGAAGGGTTAGGGTTAGGGTTCGGGCTAGGGTTAGGGTTAGGGGACGGGGACGGTTTAGGGTCCAGGTGAGGGTACGACAACGCTTTAGGGGGAGCGTACGTGTGAGGGCGCGGGTTAGTGTCAGCGTACGGGTTAGGATTAGGGGACGGGTGAGGGTCAGGCTTCGGGGAAGGGTTAGGGTTAGGGTTCGGGCTAGGGTTAGGGTTAGGGGACGGGGACGGTTTAGGGTCCAGGTGAGGGTAG
Source organism: Globicephala melas (assembly GCF_963455315.2). Classification (NCBI taxonomy): domain Eukaryota; kingdom Metazoa; phylum Chordata; class Mammalia; order Artiodactyla; family Delphinidae; genus Globicephala; species Globicephala melas. Next base: position 125,123 of record NW_027207529.1, on the reverse strand, counting down.
GACAATGCTTTAGGGGGAGCGTACGTGTGAGGGCGCTTGTTAGTGTCAGCGTACGGGTTAGGATTAGGGGACGGGTGAGGGTCAGGCTTCGGGGAAGGGTTAGGGTTAGGGTTCGGGCTAGGGTTAGGGTTAGGGGACGGGGACGGTTTAGGGTCCAGGTGAGGGTACGACAACGCTTTAGGGGGAGCGTACGTGTGAGGGCGCGGGTTAGTGTCAGCGTACGGGTTAGGATTAGGGGACGGGTGAGGGTCAGGCTTCGGGGAAGGGTTAGGGTTCGGGCTAGGGTTAGGGTTAGGGGACGGGGACGGTTTAGGGTCCAGGTGAGGGTACGACAACGCTTCAGGGGGAGCGTCCGTGTGAGGGCGCGGGTTAGTGTCAGCGTACGGGTTAGGATTAGGGGACGGGTGAGGGTCAGGCTTCGGGGAAGGGTTAGGGTTAGGGTTCGGGCTAGGGTTAGGGTTAGGGGACGGGGACGGTTTAGGGTCCAGGTGAGGGTACGACAACGCTTTAAGGGGAGCGTACGTGTGAGGGCGTGGGTTAGTGTCAGCGTACGTGTTAGGATTAGGGGACGGCTGAGGGTCAGGCTTCGGGGAAGGGTTAGGGTTAGGCTTCGGGCTAGGGTTAGGGTTAGGGGACGGGGACGGTTTAGGGTCCAGGTGAGGGTACGACAACGCTCTAGGGGGAGCGTACGTGTGAGGGCGCGGGTTAGTGTCAGCATACGGGTTAGGATTAGGGGACGGCTGAGGGTCAGGCTTCGGGGAAGGGTTAGGGTTAGGCTTCGGGCTAGGGTTAGGGTTAGGGGACGGGGACGGTTTAGGGTCCAGGTGAGGGTAGGACAACGCTTTAGGGGGAGCGTACGTGTGAGGGCGCGGGTTAGTGTCAGCGTACGGGTTAGGATTAGGGGACGGGTGAGGGTCAGGCTTGGGGAAGGGTTAGGGTTAGGGTTCGGGCTAGGGTTAGGGTTAGGGGACGGGGACGGTTTAGGGTCCAGGTGAGGGTACGACAACGCTTTAGGGGGAGCGTACGTGTGTTGGCGCGGGTTAGTGTCAGCGTACGGGTTAGGATTAGGGGACGGGTGAGGGTCAGGCTTCGGGGAAGGGTTAGGGTTAGGGTTCGGGCTAGGGTTAGGGTTAGGGGACGGGGACGGTTTAGGGTCCAGGTGAGGGTACGACAACGCTTTAGGGGGAGCGTACGTGTGAGGGCACGGGTTAGTGTCAGCGTACGGGTTAGGATTAGGGGACGGGTGAGGGTCAGGCTTCGGGGAAGGGTTAGGGTTAGGGTTCGGTCTAGGGTTAGGGTTAGGGGACGGGGAAGGTTTAGGGTCCAGGTGAGGGTACGACAACGCTTTAGGGGGAGCGTACATATGAGGGCGCGGGTTAGTGTCAGCGTACGGGTTAGGATTAGGGGACGGGTGAGGGTCAGGCTTCGGGGAAGGGTTAGGGTTAGGGTTCGGGCTAGGGTTAGGGTTAGGGGACGGGGACGGTTTAGGGTCCAGTTGAGGGTACGACAACGCTTTAGGGGGAGCGTACGTGTGAGGGTGCGGGTTAGTGTCAGCGTACGGGTTAGGATTAGGGGACGGGTGAGGGTCAGGCTTCGGGGAAGGATTAGGGTTAGGGTTCGGGCTAGGGTTAGGGTTAGGGGACGGGGACGGTTTAGGGTCCAGTTGAGGGTACGACAACGCTTTAGGGGGAGCGTACGTGTGAGGGTGCGGGTTAGTGTCAGCGTACGGGTTAGGATTAGGGGACGGGTGAGGGTCAGGCTTCGGGGAAGGGTTAGGGTTAGGGTTCGGGCTAGGGTTAGGGTTAGGGGACGGGGACGGTTTAGGGTCCAGGTGAGGGTACGACAACGCTTTAGGGGGAGCGTACGTGTGAGGGCGCGGGTTAGTGTCAGCGTACGGGTTAGGATTAGGGGACGGGTGAGGGTCAGGCTTCGGGGAAGGGTTAGTGTTAGGGTTCGGGTTAGGGTTAGGGTTAGGGGACGGGGACGGTTTAGGGTCCAGGTGAGGGTACGACAACGCTTTAGGGGGAGCGTACGTGTGAGGGCGCGGGTTAGTGTCAGCGTACGGGTTAGGATTAGGGGACGGGTGAGGGTCAGGCTTCGGGGAAGGGTTAGGGTTAGGGTTCGGGCTAGGGTTAGGGTTAGGGGACGGGGACGGTTTAGGGTCCAGGTGAGGGTACGACAACGCTTTAGGGGGAGCGTACGTGTGTTGGCGCGGGTTAGTGTCAGCGTACGGGTTAGGATTAGGGGACGGGTGAGGGTCAGGCTTCGGGGAAGGGTTAGGGTTAGGGTTCGGGCTAGGGTTAGGGTTAGGGGACGGGGACGGTTTAGGGTCCAGGTGAGGGTACGACAACGCTTTAGGGGGAGCGTACGTGTGAGGGCACGGGTTAGTGTCAGCGTACGGGTTAGGATTAGGGGACGGGTGAGGGTCAGGCTTCGGGGAAGGGTTAGGGTTAGGGTTCGGTCTAGGGTTAGGGTTAGGGGACGGGGAAGGTTTAGGGTCCAGGTGAGGGTACGACAACGCTTTAGGGGGAGCGTACATATGAGGGCGCGGGTTAGTGTCAGCGTACGGGTTAGGATTAGGGGACGGGTGAGGGTCAGGCTTCGGGGAAGGGTTAGGGTTAGGGTTCGGGCTAGGGTTAGGGTTAGGGGACGGGGACGGTTTAGGGTCCAGTTGAGGGTACGACAACGCTTTAGGGGGAGCGTACGTGTGAGGGTGCGGGTTAGTGTCAGCGTACGGGTTAGGATTAGGGGACGGGTGAGGGTCAGGCTTCGGGGAAGGATTAGGGTTAGGGTTCGGGCTAGGGTTAGGGTTAGGGGACGGGGACGGTTTAGGGTCCAGTTGAGGGTACGACAACGCTTTAGGGGGAGCGTACGTGTGAGGGTGCGGGTTAGTGTCAGCGTACGGGTTAGGATTAGGGGACGGGTGAGGGTCAGGCTTCGGGGAAGGGTTAGGGTTAGGGTTCGGGCTAGGGTTAGGGTTAGGGGACGGGGACGGTTTAGGGTCCAGGTGAGGGTACGACAACGCTTTAGGGGGAGCGTACGTGTGAGGGCGCGGGTTAGTGTCAGCGTACGGGTTAGGATTAGGGGACGGGTGAGGGTCAGGCTTCGGGGAAGGGTTAGTGTTAGGGTTCGGGTTAGGGTTAGGGTTAGGGGACGGGGACGGTTTAGGGTCCAGGTGAGGGTACGACAACGCTTTAGGGGGAGCGTACGTGTGAGGGCGCGGGTTAGTGTCAGCGTACGGGTTAGGATTAGGGGACGGGTGAGGGTCAGGCTTCGGGGAAGGGTTAGGGTTAGGGTTCGGGCTAGGGTTAGGGTTAGGGGACGGGGACGGTTTAGGGTCCAGGTGAGGGTAGGACAACGCTTTAGGGGGAGCGTACGTGTGAGGGTGCGGGTTAGTGTCAGCGTACGGGTTAGGATTAGGGGACGGGTGAGGGTCAGGCTTGGGGAAGGGTTAGGGTTAGGGTTCGGGCTAGGGTTAGGGTTAGGGGACGGGGACGGTTTAGGGTCCAGGTGAGGGTACGACAACGCTTTAGGGGGAGCGTACGTGTGAGGGCGCGGGTTAGTGTCAGCGTACGGGTTAGGATTAGGGGACGGGTGAGGGTCAGGCTTCGGGTAAGGGTTAGGGTTAGGGTTCGGTCTAGGGTTAGGGTTAGGGGACGGGGAAGGTTTAGGGTCCAGGTGAGGGTACGACAACGCTTTAGGGGGAGCGTACGTGTGAGGGCGCGGGTTAGTGTCAGCGTACGGGTTAGGATTAGGGGACGGGTGAGGGTCAGGCTTCGGGGAAGGGTTAGGGTTAGGGTTCGGGCTAGGGTTAGGGTTAGGGGACGGGGACGGTTTAGGGTCCAGGTGAGGGTACGACAACGCTTTAGGGGGAGCGTACGTGTGAGGGCGCAGGTTAGTGTCAGCGTACGGGTTAGGATTAGGGGACGGGTGAGGGTCAGGCTTCGGGGAAGGGTTAGGGTTAGGGTTCGGGCTAGGGTTAGGGTTAGGGGACGGGGACGGTTTAGGGTCCAGGTGAGGGTACGACAACGCTTCAGGGGGAGCGTACGTGTGAGGGCGCAGGTTAGTGTCAGCGTACGGGTTAGGATTAGGGGACGGGTGAGGGTCAGGCTTCGGGGAAGGGTTAGGGTTAGGGTTCGGGCTAGGGTTAGGGTTAGGGGACGGGGACGGTTTAGGGTCCAGGTGAGGGTACGACAACGCTTTAGGGGGAGCGTACGTGTGAGGGCGCGGGTTAGTGTCAGCGTACGGGTTAGGATTAGGGGACGGGTGAGGGTCAGGCTTCGGGGAAGGGTTAGGGTTAGGGTTCGGGCTAGGGTTAGGGTTAGCGGACGGGGACGGTTTAGGGTCCAGGTGAGGGTACGACAACGCTTTAGGGGGAGCGTATGTGTGAGGGCGCAGGTTAGTGTCAGCGTACGGGTTAGGATTAGGGGACGGGTGAGGGTCAGGCTTCGGGGAAGGGTTAGGGTTAGGGTTCGGGCTACGGTTAGGGTTAGGGGACGGGGACGGTTTAGGGTCCAGGTGAGGGTAGGACAACGCTTTGGGGGAGCGTACGTGTGAGGGCGCGGGTAAGTGTCAGCGTACGGGTTAGGATTAGGGGACGGGTGAGGGTCAGGCTTGGGGAAGGGTTAGGGTTAGGGTTCGGGCTAGGGTTAGGGTTAGGGGACGGGGACGGTTTAGGGTTCAGGTGAGGGTACGACAACGCTTTAGGGGGAGCGTACGTGTGAGGGCGCGGGTTAGTGTCAGCGTACGGGTTAGGATTAGGGGACGGGTGAGGGTCAGGCTTCGGGGAAGGGTTAGGGTTAGGGTTCGGGCTAGGGTTAGGGTTAGGGGACGGGGACGGTTTAGGGTCCAGGTGAGGGTACGACAACGCTTTAGGGGGAGCGTACGTGTGAGGGCGCGGGTTAGTGTCAGCGTACGGGTTAGGATTAGGGGACGGGTGAGGGTCAGGCTTCGGGGAAGGGTTAGGGTTAGGGTTCGGGCTAGGGTTAGGGTTAGGGGACGGGGACGGTTTCGGGTCCAGGTGAGGGTACGACAACGCTTTAGGGGGAGCGTACGTGTGAGGGCGCGGGTTAGTGTCAGCGTACGGGTTAGGATTAGGGGACGGGTGAGGGTCAGGCTTCGGGGAAGGGTTAGGGTTCGGGCTAGGGTTAGGGTTAGGGGACGGGGACGGTTTAGGGTCCAGGTGAGGGTACGACAACGCTTCAGGGGGAGCGTCCGTGTGAGGGCGCGGGTTAGTGTCAGCGTACGGGTTAGGATTAGGGGACGGGTGAGGGTCAGGCTTCGGGGAAGGGTTAGGGTTAGGGTTCGGGCTAGGGTTAGGGTTAGGGGACGGGGACGGTTTAGGGTCCAGGTGAGGGTACGACAACGCTTTAAGGGGAGCGTACGTGTGAGGGCGTGGGTTAGTGTCAGCGTACGGGTTAGGATTAGGGGACGGTTGAGGGTCAGGCTTCGGGGAAGTGTTAGGGTTAGGCTTCGGGCTAGGTTTAGGGTTAGGGGACGGGGACGGTTTAGGGTCCAGGTGAGGGTACGACAACGCTCTAGGGGGAGCGTACGTGTGAGGGCGCGGGTTAGTGTCAGCATACGGGTTAGGATTAGGGGACGGCTGAGGGTCAGGCTTCGGGGAAGGGTTAGGGTTAGGCTTCGGGCTAGGGTTAGGGTTAGGGGACGGGGACGGTTTAGGGTCCAGGTGAGGGTAGGACAACGCTTTAGGGGTAGCGTACGTGTGAGGGCGCGGGTTAGTGTCAGCGTACGGGTTAGGATTAGGGGACGGGTGAGGGTCAGGCTTGGGGAAGGGTTAGGGTTAGGGTTCGGGCTAGGGTGAGGGTTAGGGGACGGGGACGGTTTAGGGTCCAGGTGAGGGTACGACAACGCTTTAGGGGGAGCGTACGTGTGAGGGCGCGGGTTAGTGTCAGCGTACGGGTTAGGATTAGGGGACGGGTGAGGGTCAGGCTTCGGGGAAGGGTTAGGGTTAGGGTTCGGGCTAGGGTTAGGGTTAGGGGACGGGGACGGTTTAGGGTCCAGGTGAGGGTACGACAACGCTTTAGGGGGAGCGTACGTGTGAGGGCGCGGGTTAGTGTCAGCGTACGGGTTAGGATTAGGGGACGGGTGAGGGTCAGGCTTCGGGGAAGGGTTAGGGTTAGGGTTCGGTCTAGGGTTAGGGTTAGGGGACGGGGAAGGTTTAGGGTCCAGGTGAGGGTACGACAACGCTTTAGGGGGAGCGTACGTGTGAGGGCGCGGGTTAGTGTCAGCGTACGGGTTAGGATTAGGGGACGGGTGAGGGTCAGGCTTCGGGGAAGGGTTAGGGTTAGGGTTCGGGCTAGGGTTAGGGTTAGGGGACGGGGACGGTTTAGGGTCCAGGTGAGGGTACGACAACGCTTTAGGGGGAGCGTACGTGTGAGGGCGCGGGTTAGTGTCAGCGTACGGGTTAGGATTAGGGGACGGGTGAGGGTCAGGCTTCGGGGAAGGGTTAGGGTTAGGGTTCGGTCTAGGGTTAGGGTTAGGGGACGGGGACGGTTTAGGGTCCAGGTGAGGGTACGACAACGCTTTAGGGGGAGCGTACGTGTGAGGGCGCGGGTTAGTGTCAGCGTACGGGTTAGGATTAGGGGACGGGTGAGGGTCAGGCTTCGGGGAAGGGTTAGGGTTAGGGTTCGGGCTAGGGTTAGGGTTAGGGGACGGGGACGGTTTAGGGTCCAGGTGAGGGTACGACAACGCTTTAGGGGGAGCGTACGTGTGAGGGCGCGGGTTAGTGTCAGCGTACGGGTTAGGATTAGGGGACGGGTGAGGGTCAGGCTTCGGGGAAGGGTTAGGGTTAGGGTTCGGGCTAGGGTTAGGGTTAGGGGACGGGGACGGTTTAGGGTCCAGGTGAGGGTACGACAACGCTTTAGGGGGAGGGTACGTGTTAGGGCGCGGGTTAGTGTCAGCGTACGGGTTAGGATTAGGGGACGGGTGAGGGTCAGGCTTCGGGGAAGGGTTAGGGTTAGGGTTCGGGCTAGGGTTAGGGTTAGGGGACGGGGACGGTTTAGGGTCCAGGTGAGGGTAGGACAACGCTTTAGGGGGAGCGTACGTGTGAGGGCGCGGGTTAGTGTCAGCGTACGGGTTAGGATTAGGGGACGGGTGAGGGTCAGGCTTGGGGAAGGGTTAGGGTTAGGGTTCGGGCTAGGGTTAGGGTTAGGGGACGGGGACGGTTTAGGGTCCAGGTGAGGGTACGACAACGCTTTAGGGGGAGCGTACGTGTGAGGGCGCGGGTTAGTGTCAGCGTACGGGTTAGGATTAGGGGACGGGTGAGGGTCAGGCTTCGGGTAAGGGTTAGGGTTAGGGTTCGGTCTAGGGTTAGGGTTAGGGGCCGGGGAAGGTTTAGGGTCCAGGTGAGGGTACGACAACGCTTTAGGGGGAGCGTACGTGTGAGGGCGCGGGTTAGTGTCAGCGTACGGGTTAGGATTAGGGGACGCGTGAGGGTCAGGCTTCGGGGAAGGGTTAGGGTTAGGGTTCGGGCTAGGGTTAGGGTTAGGGGACGGGGACGGTTTAGGGTCCAGGTGAGGGTACGACAACGCTTTAGGGGGAGCGTACGTGTGAGGGCGCGGGTTAGTGTCAGCGTACGGGTTAGGATTAGGGGACGGGTGAGGGTCAGGCTTCGGGGAAGGGTTAGGGTTAGGGTTCGGGTTAGGGTTAGGGTTAGGGGACGGGGACGGTTTAGGGTCCAGGTGAGGGTACGACAACGCTTTAGGGGGAGCGTACGTGTGAGGGCGCGGGTTAGTGTCAGCGTACGGGTTAGGATTAGGGGACGGGTGAGGGTCAGGCTTCGGGGAAGGGTTAGGGTTAGGGTTCGGGCTAGGGTTAGGGTTAGGGGACGGGGATGGTTTAGGGTCCAGGTGAGGGTACGACAACGCTTTAGGGGGAGCGTACGTGTGAGGGCGCGGGTTAGTGTCAGCGTACGGGTTAGGATTAGGGGACGGGTGAGGGTCAGGCTTCGGGGAAGGGTTAGGGTTAGGGTTCGGGCTAGGGTTAGGGTTAGGGGACGGGGATGGTTTAGGGTCCAGGTGAGGGTACGACAACGCTTTAGGGGGAGCGTACGTGTGAGGGCGCGGGTTAGTGTCAGCGTACGGGTTAGGATTAGGGGACGGGTGAGCGTCAGGCTTCGGGGAAGGGTTAGGGTTAGGGTTCGGGCTAGGGTTAGGGTTAGGGGACGGGGACGGTTTAGGGTCCAGGTGAGGGTACGACAACGCTTTAGGGGGAGCGTACGTGTGAGGGCGCGGGTTAGTGTCAGCGTACGGGTTAGGATTAGGGGACGGGTGAGGGTCAGGCTTCGGGGAAGGGTTAGGGTTAGGGTTCGGGCTAGGGTTAGGGTTAGGGGACGGGGACGGTTTAGGGTCCAGGTGAGGGTACGACAACGCTTTAGGGGGAGCGTACGTGTGAGGGCGCGGGTTAGTGTCAGCGTACGGGTTAGGATTAGGGGACGGGTGAGGGTCAGGCTTCGGGGAAGGGTTAGGGTTAGGGTTCGGGCTAGGGTTAGGGTTAGGGGACGGGGACGGTTTCGGGTCCAGGTGAGGGTACGACAACGCTTTAGGGGGAGCGTACGTGTGAGGGCGCGGGTTAGTGTCAGCGTACGGGTTAGGATTAGGGGACGGGTGAGGGTCAGGCTTCGGGGAAGGGTTAGGGTTCGGGCTAGGGTTAGGGTTAGGGGACGGGGACGGTTTAGGGTCCAGGTGAGGGTACGACAACGCTTCAGGGGGAGCGTCCGTGTGAGGGCGCGGGTTAGTGTCAGCGTACGGGTTAGGATTAGGGGACGGGTGAGGGTCAGGCTTCGGGGAAGGGTTAGGGTTAGGGTTCGGGCTAGGGTTAGGGTTAGGGGACGGGGACGGTTTAGGGTCCAGGTGAGGGTACGACAACGCTTTAAGGGGAGCGTACGTGTGAGGGCGTGGGTTAGTGTCAGCGTACGGGTTAGGATTAGGGGACGGTTGAGGGTCAGGCTTCGGGGAAGTGTTAGGGTTAGGCTTCGGGCTAGGTTTAGGGTTAGGGGACGGGGACGGTTTAGGGTCCAGGTGAGGGTACGACAACGCTCTAGGGGGAGCGTACGTGTGAGGGCGCGGGTTAGTGTCAGCATACGGGTTAGGATTAGGGGACGGCTGAGGGTCAGGCTTCGGGGAAGGGTTAGGGTTAGGCTTCGGGCTAGGGTTAGGGTTAGGGGACGGGGACGGTTTAGGGTCCAGGTGAGGGTAGGACAACGCTTGAGGGGTAGCGTACGTGTGAGGGCGCGGGTTAGTGTCAGCGTACGGGTTAGGATTAGGGGACGGGTGAGGGTCAGGCTTGGGGAAGGGTTAGGGTTAGGGTTCGGGCTAGGGTTAGGGGACGGGGACGGTTTAGGGTCCAGGTGAGGGTACGACAACGCTTTAGGGGGAGTGTACGTGTGAGGGCGCGGGTTAGTGTCAGCGTACGGGTTAGGATTAGGGGACGGGTGAGGGTCAGGCTTCGGGGAAGGGTTAGGGTTAGGGTTCGGGCTAGGGTTAGGGTTAGGGGACGGGGACGGTTTAGGGTCCAGGTGAGGGTACGACAACGCTTTAGGGGGAGCGTACGTGTGAGGGCGCGGGTTAGTGTCAGCGTACGGGTTAGGATTAGGGGACGGGTGAGGGTCAGGCTTCGGGGAAGGGTTAGGGTTAGGGTTCGGTCTAGGGTTAGGGTTAGGGGACGGGGAAGGTTTAGGGTCCAGGTGAGGGTACGACAACGCTTTAGGGGGAGCGTACGTGTGAGGGCGCGGGTTAGTGTCAGCGTACGGGTTAGGATTAGGGGACGGGTGAGGGTCAGGCTTCGGGGAAGGGTTAGGGTTAGGGTTCGGGCTAGGGTTAGGGTTAGGGGACGGGGACGGTTTAGGGTCCAGGTGAGGGTACGACAACGCTTTAGGGGGAGCGTACGTGTGAGGGCGCGGGTTAGTGTCAGCGTACGGGTTAGGATTAGGGGACGGGTGAGGGTCAGGCTTCGGGGAAGGGTTAGGGTTAGGGTTCGGTCTAGGGTTAGGGTTAGGGGACGGGGACGGTTTAGGGTCCAGGTGAGGGTACGACAACGCTTTAGGGGGAGCGTACGTGTGAGGGCGCGGGTTAGTGTCAGCGTACGGGTTAGGATTAGGGGACGGGTGAGGGTCAGGCTTCGGGGAAGGGTTAGGGTTAGGGTTCGGGCTAGGGTTAGGGTTAGGGGACGGGGACGGTTTAGGGTCCAGGTGAGGGTACGACAACGCTTTAGGGGGAGCGTACGTGTGAGGGCGCGGGTTAGTGTCAGCGTACGGGTTAGGATTAGGGGACGGGTGAGGGTCAGGCTTCGGGGAAGGGTTAGGGTTAGGGTTCGGGCTAGGGTTAGGGTTAGGGGACGGGGACGGTTTAGGGTCCAGGTGAGGGTACGACAACGCTTTAGGGGGAGGGTACGTGTTAGGGCGCGGGTTAGTGTCAGCGTACGGGTTAGGATTAGGGGACGGGTGAGGGTCAGGCTTCGGGGAAGGGTTAGGGTTAGGGTTCGGGCTAGGGTTAGGGTTAGGGGACGGGGACGGTTTAGGGTCCAGGTGAGGGTAGGACAACGCTTTAGGGGGAGCGTACGTGTGAGGGCGCGGGTTAGTGTCAGCGTACGGGTTAGGATTAGGGGACGGGTGAGGGTCAGGCTTGGGGAAGGGTTAGGGTTAGGGTTCGGGCTAGGGTTAGGGTTAGGGGACGGGGACGGTTTAGGGTCCAGGTGAGGGTACGACAACGCTTTAGGGGGAGCGTACGTGTGAGGGCGCGGGTTAGTGTCAGCGTACGGGTTAGGATTAGGGGACGGGTGAGGGTCAGGCTTCGGGTAAGGGTTAGGGTTAGGGTTCGGTCTAGGGTTAGGGTTAGGGGCCGGGGAAGGTTTAGGGTCCAGGTGAGGGTACGACAACGCTTTAGGGGGAGCGTACGTGTGAGGGCGCGGGTTAGTGTCAGCGTACGGGTTAGGATTAGGGGACGCGTGAGGGTCAGGCTTCGGGGAAGGGTTAGGGTTAGGGTTCGGGCTAGGGTTAGGGTTAGGGGACGGGGACGGTTTAGGGTCCAGGTGAGGGTACGACAACGCTTTAGGGGGAGCGTACGTGTGAGGGCGCGGGTTAGTGTCAGCGTACGGGTTAGGATTAGGGGACGGGTGAGGGTCAGGCTTCGGGGAAGGGTTAGGGTTAGGGTTCGGGTTAGGGTTAGGGTTAGGGGACGGGGACGGTTTAGGGTCCAGGTGAGGGTACGACAACGCTTTAGGGGGAGCGTACGTGTGAGGGCGCAGGTTAGTGTCAGCGTACGGGTTAGGATTAGGGGACGGGTGAGGGTCAGGCTTCGGGGAAGGGTTAGGGTTAGGGTTCGGGCTAGGGTTAGGGTTAGGGGACGGGGATGGTTTAGGGTCCAGGTGAGGGTACGACAACGCTTTAGGGGGAGCGTACGTGTGAGGGCGCGGGTTAGTGTCAGCGTACGGGTTAGGATTAGGGGACGGGTGAGGGTCAGGCTTGGGGAAGGGTTAGGGTTAGGGTTCGGGCTAGGGTTAGGGTTAGGAAACGGGGACGGTTTAGGGTCCAGGTGAGGGTACGACAACGCTTTAGGGGGAGCGTACGTGTGAGGGCGCGGGTTAGTGTCAGCGTACGGGTTAGGATTAGGGGACGGGTGAGGGTCAGGCTTCGGGGAAGGGTTAGGGTTAGGGTTCGGTCTAGGGTTAGGGTTAGGGGACGGGGACGGTTTAGGGTCCAGGTGAGGGTACGACAACGCTTTAGGGGGAGCGTACGTGTGAGGGCGCGGGTTAGTGTCAGCGTACGGGTTAGGATTAGGGGACGGGTGAGGGTCAGGCTTCGGGGAAGGGTTAGGGTTAGGGTTCGGGCTAGGGTTAGGGTTAGGGGACGGGGACGGTTTAGGGTCCAGGTGAGGGTACGACAACGCTTTAGGGGGAGCGTACGTGTGAGGGCGCGGGTTAGTGTCAGCGTACGGGTTAGGATTAGGAGACGGGTGAGGGTCAGGCTTCGGGGAAGGGTTAGGGTTAGGGTTCGGGCTAGGGTTAGGGTTAGGGGACGGGGACGGTTTAGTGTCCAGGTGAGGGTACGACAATGCTTTAGGGGGAGCGTACGTGTGAGGGCGTGGGTTAGTGTCAGCGTACGGGTTAGGATTAGGGGACGGGTGAGGGTCAGGCTTCGGAGAAGGGTTAGGGTTAGGGTTCGGGCTAGGGTTAGGGTTAGGGGATGGGGAAGGTTTAACGTCCAGGTGAGGGTACGACAACGCTTTAGGGGGAGCGTACGTGTGAGGGCGCGGGTTAGTGTCAGCGTACGGGTTAGGATTAGGGGACGGGTGAGGGTCAGGCTTCGGGGAAGGGTTAGGGTTAGGGTTCGGGCTAGGGTTAGGGTTAGGGGACGGGGACGGTTTAGGGTCCAGGTGAGGGTACGACAACGCTTTAGGGGGAGGGTACGTGTTAGGGCGCGGGTTAGTGTCAGCGTACGGGTTAGGATTAGGGGACGGGTGAGGGTCAGGCTTCGGGGAAGGGTTAGGGTTAGGGTTCGGGCTAGGGTTAGGGTTAGGGGACGGGGACGGTTTAGGGTCCAGGTGAGGGTAGGACAACGCTTTAGGGGGAGCGTACGTGTGAGGGCGCGGGTTAGTGTCAGCGTACGGGTTAGGATTAGGGGACGGGTGAGGGTCAGGCTTGGGGAAGGGTTAGGGTTAGGGTTCGGGCTAGGGTTAGGGTTAGGGGACGGGGACGGTTTAGGGTCCAGGTGAGGGTACGACAACGCTTTAGGGGGAGCGTACGTGTGAGGGCGCGGGTTAGTGTCAGCGTACGGGTTAGGATTAGGGGACGGGTGAGGGTCAGGCTTCGGGTAAGGGTTAGGGTTAGGGTTCGGTCTAGGGTTAGGGTTAGGGGCCGGGGAAGGTTTAGGGTCCAGGTGAGGGTACGACAACGCTTTAGGGGGAGCGTACGTGTGAGGGCGCGGGTTAGTGTCAGCGTACGGGTTAGGATTAGGGGACGCGTGAGGGTCAGGCTTCGGGGAAGGGTTAGGGTTAGGGTTCGGGCTAGGGTTAGGGTTAGGGGACGGGGACGGTTTAGGGTCCAGGTGAGGGTACGACAACGCTTTAGGGGGAGCGTACGTGTGAGGGCGCGGGTTAGTGTCAGCGTACGGGTTAGGATTAGGGGACGGGTGAGGGTCAGGCTTCGGGGAAGGGTTAGGGTTAGGGTTCGGGTTAGGGTTAGGGTTAGGGGACGGGGACGGTTTAGGGTCCAGGTGAGGGTACGACAACGCTTTAGGGGGAGCGTACGTGTGAGGGCGCAGGTTAGTGTCAGCGTACGGGTTAGGATTAGGGGACGGGTGAGGGTCAGGCTTCGGGGAAGGGTTAGGGTTAGGGTTCGGGCTAGGGTTAGGGTTAGGGGACGGGGATGGTTTAGGGTCCAGGTGAGGGTACGACAACGCTTTAGGGGGAGCGTACGTGTGAGGGCGCGGGTTAGTGTCAGCGTACGGGTTAGGATTAGGGGACGGGTGAGGGTCAGGCTTGGGGAAGGGTTAGGGTTAGGGTTCGGGCTAGGGTTAGGGTTAGGAAACGGGGACGGTTTAGGGTCCAGGTGAGGGTACGACAACGCTTTAGGGGGAGCGTACGTGTGAGGGCGCGGGTTAGTGTCAGCGTACGGGTTAGGATTAGGGGACGGGTGAGGGTCAGGCTTCGGGGAAGGGTTAGGGTTAGGGTTCGGTCTAGGGTTAGGGTTAGGGGACGGGGACGGTTTAGGGTCCAGGTGAGGGTACGACAACGCTTTAGGGGGAGCGTACGTGTGAGGGCGCGGGTTAGTGTCAGCGTACGGGTTAGGATTAGGGGACGGGTGAGGGTCAGGCTTCGGGGAAGGGTTAGGGTTAGGGTTCGGGCTAGGGTTAGGGTTAGGGGACGGGGACGGTTTAGGGTCCAGGTGAGGGTACGACAACGCTTTAGGGGGAGCGTACGTGTGAGGGCGCGGGTTAGTGTCAGCGTACGGGTTAGGATTAGGAGACGGGTGAGGGTCAGGCTTCGGGGAAGGGTTAGGGTTAGGGTTCGGGCTAGGGTTAGGGTTAGGGGACGGGGACGGTTTAGTGTCCAGGTGAGGGTACGACAATGCTTTAGGGGGAGCGTACGTGTGAGGGCGTGGGTTAGTGTCAGCGTACGGGTTAGGATTAGGGGACGGGTGAGGGTCAGGCTTCGGAGAAGGGTTAGGGTTAGGGTTCGGGCTAGGGTTAGGGTTAGGGGATGGGGAAGGTTTAACGTCCAGGTGAGGGTACGACAACGCTTTAGGGGGAGCGTACGTGTGAGGGCGCGGGTTAGTGTCAGCGTACGGGTTAGGATTAGGGGACGGGTGAGGGTCAGGCTTCGGGGAAGGGTTAGGGTTAGGGTTCGGGCTAGGGTTAGGGTTAGGGGACGGGGACGGTTTAGGGTCCAGGTGAGGGTACGACAACGCTTTAGGGGGAGCGTACGTGTGAGGGCGCGGGTTAGTGTCAGCGTACGGGTTAGGATTAGGGGACGGGTGAGGGTCAGGCTTCGGGGAAGGGTTAGGGTTAGGGTTCGGGCTAGGGTTAGGGTTAGGGGACGGGGACGGTTTAGGGTCCAGGTGAGGGTACGACAACTCTTTAGGGGGAGCGTACGTGTGAGGGCGCGGGTTAGTGTCAGCGTACGGGTTAGGATTAGGGGACGGGTGAGGGTCAGGCTTCGGGGAAGGGTTAGGGTTAGGGTTCGGGCTAGGGTTAGGGTTAGGGGACGGGGACGGTTTAGGGTCCAGGTGAGGGTGCGACAACGATTTAGGGGGAGCGTACGTGTGAGGGCGCGGGTTAGTGTCAGCGTACGGGTTAGGATTAGGGGACGGGTGAGGGTCAGGCTTCGGGGAAGGGTTAGGGTTAGGGTTCGGGCTAGGGTTAGGGTTAGGGGACGGGGACGGTTTAGGGTCCAGGTGAGGGTACGACAACGCTTTAGGGGGAGCGTACGTGTGAGGGCGCGGGTTAGTGTCAGCGTACGGGTTAGGATTAGGGGACGGGTGAGCGTCAGGCTTCGGGGAAGGGTTAGGGTTAGGGTTCGGGCTAGGGTTAGGGTTAGGGGACGGGGACGGTTTAGGGTCCAGGTGAGGGTACGACAACGCTTTAGGGGGAGCGTACGTGTGAGGGCGCGGGTTAGTGTCAGCGTACGGGTTAGGATTAGGGGACGGGTGAGGGTCAGGCTTCGGGGAAGGGTTAGGGTTAGGGTTCGGGCTAGGGTTAGGGTTAGGGGACGGGGACGGTTTAGGGTCCAGGTGAGGGTAGGACAATGCTTTAGGGGGAGCGTACGTGTGAGGGCGCTTGTTAGTGTCAGCGTACGGGTTAGGATTAGGGGACGGGTGAGGGTCAGGCTTCGGGGAAGGGTTAGGGTTAGGGTTCGGGCTAGGGTTAGGGTTAGGGGACGGGGACGGTTTAGGGTCCAGGTGAGGGTACGACAACGCTTTAGGGGGAGCGTACGTGTGAGGGCGCGGGTTAGTGTCAGCGTACGGGTTAGGATTAGGGGACGGGTGAGGGTCAGGCTTCGGGGAAGGGTTAGGGTTCGGGCTAGGGTTAGGGTTAGGGGACGGGGACGGTTTAGGGTCCAGGTGAGGGTACGACAACGCTTCAGGGGGAGCGTCCGTGTGAGGGCGCGGGTTAGTGTCAGCGTACGGGTTAGGATTAGGGGACGGGTGAGGGTCAGGCTTCGGGGAAGGGTTAGGGTTAGGGTTCGGGCTAGGGTTAGGGTTAGGGGACGGGGACGGTTTAGGGTCCAGGTGAGGGTACGACAACGCTTTAAGGGGAGCGTACGTGTGAGGGCGTGGGTTAGTGTCAGCGTACGTGTTAGGATTAGGGGACGGCTGAGGGTCAGGCTTCGGGGAAGGGTTAGGGTTAGGCTTCGGGCTAGGGTTAGGGTTAGGGGACGGGGACGGTTTAGGGTCCAGGTGAGGGTACGACAACGCTCTAGGGGGAGCGTACGTGTGAGGGCGCGGGTTAGTGTCAGCATACGGGTTAGGATTAGGGGACGGCTGAGGGTCAGGCTTCGGGGAAGGGTTAGGGTTAGGCTTCGGGCTAGGGTTAGGGTTAGGGGACGGGGACGGTTTAGGGTCCAGGTGAGGGTAGGACAACGCTTTAGGGGGAGCGTACGTGTGAGGGCGCGGGTTAGTGTCAGCGTACGGGTTAGGATTAGGGGACGGGTGAGGGTCAGGCTTGGGGAAGGGTTAGGGTTAGGGTTCGGGCTAGGGTTAGGGTTAGGGGACGGGGACGGTTTAGGGTCCAGGTGAGGGTACGACAACGCTTTAGGGGGAGCGTACGTGTGTTGGCGCGGGTTAGTGTCAGCGTACGGGTTAGGATTAGGGGACGGGTGAGGGTCAGGCTTCGGGGAAGGGTTAGGGTTAGGGTTCGGGCTAGGGTTAGGGTTAGGGGACGGGGACGGTTTAGGGTCCAGGTGAGGGTACGACAACGCTTTAGGGGGAGCGTACGTGTGAGGGCACGGGTTAGTGTCAGCGTACGGGTTAGGATTAGGGGACGGGTGAGGGTCAGGCTTCGGGGAAGGGTTAGGGTTAGGGTTCGGTCTAGGGTTAGGGTTAGGGGACGGGGAAGGTTTAGGGTCCAGGTGAGGGTACGACAACGCTTTAGGGGGAGCGTACATATGAGGGCGCGGGTTAGTGTCAGCGTACGGGTTAGGATTAGGGGACGGGTGAGGGTCAGGCTTCGGGGAAGGGTTAGGGTTAGGGTTCGGGCTAGGGTTAGGGTTAGGGGACGGGGACGGTTTAGGGTCCAGTTGAGGGTACGACAACGCTTTAGGGGGAGCGTACGTGTGAGGGTGCGGGTTAGTGTCAGCGTACGGGTTAGGATTAGGGGACGGGTGAGGGTCAGGCTTCGGGGAAGGATTAGGGTTAGGGTTCGGGCTAGGGTTAGGGTTAGGGGACGGGGACGGTTTAGGGTCCAGTTGAGGGTACGACAACGCTTTAGGGGGAGCGTACGTGTGAGGGTGCGGGTTAGTGTCAGCGTACGGGTTAGGATTAGGGGACGGGTGAGGGTCAGGCTTCGGGGAAGGGTTAGGGTTAGGGTTCGGGCTAGGGTTAGGGTTAGGGGACGGGGACGGTTTAGGGTCCAGGTGAGGGTACGACAACGCTTTAGGGGGAGCGTACGTGTGAGGGCGCGGGTTAGTGTCAGCGTACGGGTTAGGATTAGGGGACGGGTGAGGGTCAGGCTTCGGGGAAGGGTTAGTGTTAGGGTTCGGGTTAGGGTTAGGGTTAGGGGACGGGGACGGTTTAGGGTCCAGGTGAGGGTACGACAACGCTTTAGGGGGAGCGTACGTGTGAGGGCGCGGGTTAGTGTCAGCGTACGGGTTAGGATTAGGGGACGGGTGAGGGTCAGGCTTCGGGGAAGGGTTAGGGTTAGGGTTCGGGCTAGGGTTAGGGTTAGGGGACGGGGACGGTTTAGGGTCCAGGTGAGGGTACGACAACGCTTTAGGGGGAGCGTACGTGTGTTGGCGCGGGTTAGTGTCAGCGTACGGGTTAGGATTAGGGGACGGGTGAGGGTCAGGCTTCGGGGAAGGGTTAGGGTTAGGGTTCGGGCTAGGGTTAGGGTTAGGGGACGGGGACGGTTTAGGGTCCAGGTGAGGGTACGACAACGCTTTAGGGGGAGCGTACGTGTGAGGGCACGGGTTAGTGTCAGCGTACGGGTTAGGATTAGGGGACGGGTGAGGGTCAGGCTTCGGGGAAGGGTTAGGGTTAGGGTTCGGTCTAGGGTTAGGGTTAGGGGACGGGGAAGGTTTAGGGTCCAGGTGAGGGTACGACAACGCTTTAGGGGGAGCGTACATATGAGGGCGCGGGTTAGTGTCAGCGTACGGGTTAGGATTAGGGGACGGGTGAGGGTCAGGCTTCGGGGAAGGGTTAGGGTTAGGGTTCGGGCTAGGGTTAGGGTTAGGGGACGGGGACGGTTTAGGGTCCAGTTGAGGGTACGACAACGCTTTAGGGGGAGCGTACGTGTGAGGGTGCGGGTTAGTGTCAGCGTACGGGTTAGGATTAGGGGACGGGTGAGGGTCAGGCTTCGGGGAAGGATTAGGGTTAGGGTTCGGGCTAGGGTTAGGGTTAGGGGACGGGGACGGTTTAGGGTCCAGTTGAGGGTACGACAACGCTTTAGGGGGAGCGTACGTGTGAGGGTGCGGGTTAGTGTCAGCGTACGGGTTAGGATTAGGGGACGGGTGAGGGTCAGGCTTCGGGGAAGGGTTAGGGTTAGGGTTCGGGCTAGGGTTAGGGTTAGGGGACGGGGACGGTTTAGGGTCCAGGTGAGGGTACGACAACGCTTTAGGGGGAGCGTACGTGTGAGGGCGCGGGTTAGTGTCAGCGTACGGGTTAGGATTAGGGGACGGGTGAGGGTCAGGCTTCGGGGAAGGGTTAGTGTTAGGGTTCGGGTTAGGGTTAGGGTTAGGGGACGGGGACGGTTTAGGGTCCAGGTGAGGGTACGACAACGCTTTAGGGGGAGCGTACGTGTGAGGGCGCGGGTTAGTGTCAGCGTACGGGTTAGGATTAGGGGACGGGTGAGGGTCAGGCTTCGGGGAAGGGTTAGGGTTAGGGTTCGGGCTAGGGTTAGGGTTAGGGGACGGGGACGGTTTAGGGTCCAGGTGAGGGTAGGACAACGCTTTAGGGGGAGCGTACGTGTGAGGGTGCGGGTTAGTGTCAGCGTACGGGTTAGGATTAGGGGACGGGTGAGGGTCAGGCTTGGGGAAGGGTTAGGGTTAGGGTTCGGGCTAGGGTTAGGGTTAGGGGACGGGGACGGTTTAGGGTCCAGGTGAGGGTACGACAACGCTTTAGGGGGAGCGTACGTGTGAGGGCGCGGGTTAGTGTCAGCGTACGGGTTAGGATTAGGGGACGGGTGAGGGTCAGGCTTCGGGTAAGGGTTAGGGTTAGGGTTCGGTCTAGGGTTAGGGTTAGGGGACGGGGAAGGTTTAGGGTCCAGGTGAGGGTACGACAACGCTTTAGGGGGAGCGTACGTGTGAGGGCGCGGGTTAGTGTCAGCGTACGGGTTAGGATTAGGGGACGGGTGAGGGTCAGGCTTCGGGGAAGGGTTAGGGTTAGGGTTCGGGCTAGGGTTAGGGTTAGGGGACGGGGACGGTTTAGGGTCCAGGTGAGGGTACGACAACGCTTTAGGGGGAGCGTACGTGTGAGGGCGCAGGTTAGTGTCAGCGTACGGGTTAGGATTAGGGGACGGGTGAGGGTCAGGCTTCGGGGAAGGGTTAGGGTTAGGGTTCGGGCTAGGGTTAGGGTTAGGGGACGGGGACGGTTTAGGGTCCAGGTGAGGGTACGACAACGCTTCAGGGGGAGCGTACGTGTGAGGGCGCAGGTTAGTGTCAGCGTACGGGTTAGGATTAGGGGACGGGTGAGGGTCAGGCTTCGGGGAAGGGTTAGGGTTAGGGTTCGGGCTAGGGTTAGGGTTAGGGGACGGGGACGGTTTAGGGTCCAGGTGAGGGTACGACAACGCTTTAGGGGGAGCGTACGTGTGAGGGCGCGGGTTAGTGTCAGCGTACGGGTTAGGATTAGGGGACGGGTGAGGGTCAGGCTTCGGGGAAGGGTTAGGGTTAGGGTTCGGGCTAGGGTTAGGGTTAGCGGACGGGGACGGTTTAGGGTCCAGGTGAGGGTACGACAACGCTTTAGGGGGAGCGTATGTGTGAGGGCGCAGGTTAGTGTCAGCGTACGGGTTAGGATTAGGGGACGGGTGAGGGTCAGGCTTCGGGGAAGGGTTAGGGTTAGGGTTCGGGCTACGGTTAGGGTTAGGGGACGGGGACGGTTTAGGGTCCAGGTGAGGGTAGGACAACGCTTTGGGGGAGCGTACGTGTGAGGGCGCGGGTAAGTGTCAGCGTACGGGTTAGGATTAGGGGACGGGTGAGGGTCAGGCTTGGGGAAGGGTTAGGGTTAGGGTTCGGGCTAGGGTTAGGGTTAGGGGACGGGGACGGTTTAGGGTTCAGGTGAGGGTACGACAACGCTTTAGGGGGAGCGTACGTGTGAGGGCGCGGGTTAGTGTCAGCGTACGGGTTAGGATTAGGGGACGGGTGAGGGTCAGGCTTCGGGGAAGGGTTAGGGTTAGGGTTCGGGCTAGGGTTAGGGTTAGGGGACGGGGACGGTTTAGGGTCCAGGTGAGGGTACGACAACGCTTTAGGGGGAGCGTACGTGTGAGGGCGCGGGTTAGTGTCAGCGTACGGGTTAGGATTAGGGGACGGGTGAGGGTCAGGCTTCGGGGAAGGGTTAGGGTTAGGGTTCGGGCTAGGGTTAGGGTTAGGGGACGGGGACGGTTTAGGGTCCAGGTGAGGGTACGACAGCGCTTTAGGGGGAGTGTACGTGTGAGGGCGCGGGTTAGTGTCAGCGTACGGGTTAGGATTAGGGGACGGGTGAGGGTCAGGCTTCGGGGAAGGGTTAGGGTTAGGGTTCGGGCTAGGGTTAGGGTTAGGGGACGGGGACGGTTTAGGGTCCAGGTGAGGGTACGACAACGCTTTAGGGGGAGCGTACGTGTGAGGGCGCGGGTTAGTGTCAGCGTACGGGTTAGGATTGGGGACGGGTGAGGGTCAGGCTTCGGGGAAGGGTTAGGGTTAGGGTTCGGGCTAGGGATAGGGTTAGGGGACGGGGACGGTTTAGGGTCCAGGTGAGGGTACGACAACGCTTTAGGGGGAGCGTACGTGTGAGGGCGCGGGTTAGTGTCAGCGTACGGGTTAGGATTAGGGGACGGGTGAGGGTCAGGCTTCGGGGAAGGGTTAGGGTTAGGGTACGGGCTAGGGTTAGGGTTAGGGGACGGGGACGGTTTAGGGTCCAGGTGAGGGTACGACAACGCTTTAGGGGGAGCGTACGTGTGAGGGCGCGGGTTAGTGTCAGCGTACGGGTTAGGATTAGGGGACGGGTGAGGGTCAGGCTTCGGGGAAGTGTTAGGGTTAGGGTTCGGGCTAGGGTTAGGGTTAGGGGACGGGGACGGTTTAGGGTACAGGTGAGGGTACGACAACGCTTTAGGGGGAGCGTACGTGTGAGGGCGCGGGTTAGTGTCAGCGTACGGGTTAGGATTAGGGGACGGGTGAGGGTCAGGCTTCGGTGAAGTGTTAGGGTTAGGGTTCGGGCTAGGGTTAGGGTTAGGGGACGGGGACGGTTTAGGGTCCAGGTGAGGGTACGACAACGCTTTAGGGGTAGCGTACGTGTGAGGGCGCGGGTTAGTGTCAGCGTACGGGTTAGGATTAGGGGACGGGTGAGGGTCAGGCTTCGGGGAAGGGTTAGGGTTAGGGTTCGGGCTAGGGTTAGGGTTAGGGTACGGGGACGGTTTAGGGTCCAGGTGAGGGTACGACAACGCTTTAGGGGGAGCGTACGTGTGAGGGCGCGGGTTAGTGTCAGCGTACGGGTTAGGATTAGGGGACGGGTGAGGGTCAGGCTTCGGGGAAGGGTTAGGGTTAGGGTTCGGGCTAGGGTTAGGGTTAGGGGACGGGGACGGTTTAGGGTCCAGGTGAGGGTACGACAACGCTTTAGGGGGAGCGTACGTGTGAGGGCGCGGGTTAGTGTCAGCGTACGGGTTAGGATTAGGGGACGGGTGAGGGTCAGGCTTTGGGGAAGTGTTAGGGTTAGGGTTCGGGCTAGGGTTAGGGTTAGGGGACGGGGACGGTTTAGGGTCCAGGTGAGGGTACGACAACGCTTTAGGGGGAGCGTACGTGTGAGGGCGCGGGTTAGTGTCAGCGTACGTGTTAGGATTAGGGGACGGGTGAGGGTCAGGCTTCGGGGAAGGGTTAGGGTTAGGGTTCGGGCTAGGGTTAGGGTTAGGGGACGGGGACGGTTTAGGGTCCAGGTGAGGGTACGACAACCCTTTAGGGGGAGCGTACGTGTGAGGGCGCGGGTTAGTGTCAGCGTACGGGTTAGGATTAGGGGACGGGTGAGGGTCAGGCTTCGGGGAAGTGTTAGGGTTAGGGTTCGGGCTAGGGTTAGAGTTAGGGGACGGGGACGGTTTAGGGTCCAGGTGAGGGTACGACAACGCTTTAGGGGGAGCGTACGTGTGAGGGCGCGGGTTAGTGTCAGCGTACGGGTTAGGATTAGGGGACGGGTGAGGGTCAGGCTTCGGGGAAGGGTTAGGGTTAGGGTTCGGGCTAGGGTTAGGGTTAGGGGACGGGGACGGTTTAGGGTCCAAGTGAGGGTACGACAACGCTTTAGGGGGAGCGTAAGTGTGAGGGCGCGGGTTAGTGTCAGCGTACGGGTTAGGATTAGGGGACGGGTGAGGGTCAGGCTTCGGGGAAGGGTTAGGGTTAGGGTTCGGGCTAGGGTTAGGGTTAGGGGACGGGGAAGGTTTAGGGTCCAGGTGAGGGTACGACAACGCTTTAGGGGGAGCGTACGTGTGAGGGCGCGGGTTAGTGTCAGCGTACGGGTTAGGATTAGGGGACGGGTGAGGGTCAGGCTTCGGGGAAGGGTTAGGGTTAGGTTTCGGGCTAGGGTTAGGGTTAGGGGACGGGGACGGTTTAGGGTCCAGGTGAGGGTACGACAACGCTTTAGGGGGAGCGTACGTGTGAGGGCGCGGTTTAGTGTCAACGTACGGGTTAGGATTAGGGGACGGGTGAGGGTCAGGCTTCGGGGAAGGGTTAGGGTTAGGGTTCGGGCTAGGGTTAGGGTTAGGGGACGGGGACGGTTTAGGGTCCAGGTGAGGGTACGACAACGCTTTAGGGGGAGCATACGTGTGAGGGCGCGGGTTAGTGTCAGCGTACGGGTTAGGATTAGGGGACGGGTGAGGGTCAGGCTTCGGGGAATGGTTAGGGTTAGGGTTCGGGCTAGGGTTAGGGTTAGGGGACGGGGATGGTTTAGGGTCCAGGTGAGGGTACGACAACGCTTCAGGGGGAGCGTACATGTGAGGGCGCGGGTTAGTGTCAGCGTACGGGTTAGGATTAGGGGACGGGTGAGGGTCAGGCTTCGGGGAAGGGTTAGGGTTAGGGTTCGGGCTAGGGTTAGGGTTAGGGGACGGGGACGGTTTAGGGTCCAGGTGAGGGTACGACAACGCTTCAGGGGGAGCGTACGTGTGAGGGCGCGGGTTAGTGTCAGCGTACGGGTTAGGATTAGGGGACGGGTGAGGGTCAGGCTTCGGGGAAGGGTTAGGGTTAGGGTTCGGTCTAGGGTTAGGGTTAGGGGACGGGGACGGTTTAGGGTCCAGGTGAGGGTACGACAACGCTTTAGGGGGAGCGTACGTGTGAGGGCGCGGGTTAGTGTCAGCGTACGGGTTAGGATTAGGGGACGGGTGAGGGTCAGGCTTCGGGGAAGGGTTAGGGTTAGGGTTCGGGCTAGGGTTAGGGTTAGGGGACGGGGACGGTTTAGGGTCCAGGTGAGGGTACGACAACGCTTCAGGGGGAGCGTACGTGTGAGGGCGCGGGTTAGTGTCAGCGTACGGGTTAGGATTAGGGGACGGGTGAGGGTCAGGCTTCGGGGAAGGGTTAGGGTTAGGGTTCGGTCTAGGGTTAGGGTTAGGGGACGGGGACGGTTTAGGGTTCAGGTGAGGGTACGACAACGCTTTAGGGGGAGCGTACGTGTGAGGGCGCGGGTTAGTGTCAGCGTACGGGTTAGGATTAGGGGACGGGTGAGGGTCAGGCTTGGGGAAGGGTTAGGGTTAGGGTTCGGGCTAGGTTTAGGGTTAGGGGACGGAGACGGTTTAGGGTCCAGGTGAGGGTACGACAACGCTTTAGGGGGAGCGTACGTGTGAGGGCGCGGGTTAGTGTCAGCGTACGGGTTAGGATCAGGGGACGGGTGAGGGTCAGGCTTCGGGTAAGGGTTAGGGTTAGGGTTCGGTCTAGGGTTAGGGTTAGGGGACGGGGAAGGTTTAGGGTCCATGTGAGGGTACGACAACGCTTTAGGGGGAGCGTACGTGTGAGGGCGCGGGTTAGTGTCAGCGTACGGGTTAGGATTAGGGGACGGGTGAGGGTCAGGCTTGGGGAAGGGTTAGGGTTAGGGTTCGGGCTAGGGTTAGGGTTAGGAAACGGGGACGGTTTAGGGTCCAGGTGAGGGTACGACAACGCTTTAGGGGGAGCGTACGTGTGAGGGCGCGGGTTAGTGTCAGCGTACGGGTTAGGATTAGGGGACGGGTGAGGGTCTGGCTTCGGGGAAGGGTTAGGGTTAGGGTTCGGGCTAGGGTTAGGGTTAGGGGACGGGGACGGTTTAGGGTCCAGGTGAGGGTACGACAACGCTTTAGGGGGAGCGTACGTGTGAGGGCGCGGGTTAGTGTCAGCGTACGGGTTAGGATTAGGGGACGGGTGAGGGTCAGGCTTCGGGGAAGGGTTAGGGTTAGGGTTCGGGCTAGGGTTAGGGTTAGGGGACGGGGACGGTTTAGGGTCCAGGTGAGGGTACGACAGCGCTTTAGGGGGAGTGTACGTGTGAGGGCGCGGGTTAGTGTCAGCGTACGGGTTAGGATTAGGGGACGGGTGAGGGTCAGGCTTCGGGGAAGGGTTAGGGTTAGGGTTCGGGCTAGGGTTAGGGTTAGGGGACGGGGACGGTTTAGGATCAAGGTGAGGGGACGACAACGCTTTAGGAGGAGCGTACGTGTGAGGGCGCGGGTTAGTGTCAGCGTACGGGTTAGGATTAGGGGACGGGTGAGGGTCAGGCTTCGGGGAAGGGTTAGAGTTAGGTTTCGGGCTAGGGTTAGGGTTAGGGGACAGGGATGGTTTTGGGTCCAGGTGAGGGTACGACAACGCTTTAGGGGGAGCGTACGTGTGAGGGCGCTGGTTAGTGTCAGCGTACGGGTTAGGATTAGGGGACGGGTGAGGGTCAGGCTTCGGGGAAGGGTTAGGGTTAGGGTTCGGGCTAGGGTTAGGGTTAGGGGACGGGGACGGTTTAGGGTCCAGGTGAGGGTACGACAACGCTTTAGGGGGAGCGTACGTGTGAGGGCGCGGGTTAGTGTCAGCGTACGGGTTAGGATTGGGGACGGGTGAGGGTCAGGCTTCGGGGAAGGGTTAGGGTTAGGGTTCGGGCTAGGGATAGGGTTAGGGGACGGGGACGGTTTAGGGTCCAGGTGAGGGTACGACAACGCTTTAGGGGGAGCGTACGTGTGAGGGCGCGGGTTAGTGTCAGCGTACGGGTTAGGATTAGGGGACGGGTGAGGGTCAGGCTTCGGGGAAGGGTTAGGGTTAGGGTTCGGGCTAGGGTTAGGGTTAGGGGACGGGGACGGTTTAGGATCAAGGTGAGGGGACGACAACGCTTTAGGAGGAGCGTACGTGTGAGGGCGCGGGTTAGTGTCAGCGTACGGGTTAGGATTAGGGGACGGGTGAGGGTCAGGCTTCGGGGAAGGGTTAGAGTTAGGTTTCGGGCTAGGGTTAGGGTTAGGGGACAGGGATGGTTTTGGGTCCAGGTGAGGGTACGACAACGCTTTAGGGGGAGCGTACGTGTGAGGGCGCTGGTTAGTGTCAGCGTACGGGTTAGGATTAGGGGACGGGTGAGGGTCAGGCTTCGGGGAAGGGTTAGGGTTAGGGTTCGGGCTAGGGTTAGGGTTAGGGGACGGGGACGGTTTAGGGTCCAGGTGAGGGTACGACAACGCTTTAGGGGGAGCGTACGTGTGAGGGCGCGGGTTAGTGTCAGCGTACGGGTTAGGATTGGGGACGGGTGAGGGTCAGGCTTCGGGGAAGGTTTAGGGTTAGGGTTCGGGCTAGGGATAGGGTTAGGGGACGGGGACGGTTTAGGGTCCAGGTGAGGGTACGACAACGCTTTAGGGGGAGCGTACGTGTGAGGGCGCGGGTTAGTGTCAGCGTACGGGTTAGGATTAGGGGACGGGTGAGGGTCAGGCTTCGGGGAAGTGTTAGGGTTAGGGTTCGGGCTAGGGTTAGGGTTAGGGGACGGGGATGGTTTAGGGTACAGGTGAGGGTACGACAACGCTTTAGGGGGAGCGTACGTGTGAGGGCGCGGGTTAGTGTCAGCGTACGGGTTAGGATTAGGGGACGGGTGAGGGTCAGGCTTCGGTGAAGTGTTAGGGTTAGGGTTCGGGCTAGGGTTAGGGTTAGGGGACGGGGACGGTTTAGGGTCCAGGTGAGGGTACGACAACGCTTTAGGGGGAGCGTACGTGTGAGGGCGCGGGTTAGTGTCAGCGTACGGGTTAGGATTAGGGGACGGGTGAGGGTCAGGCTTCGGGGAAGGGTTAGGGTTAGGGTTCGGGCTAGGGTTAGGGTTAGGGTACGGGGACGGTTTAGGGTCCAGGTGAGGGTACGACAACGCTTTAGGGGGAGCGTACGTGTGAGGGCGCGGGTTAGTGTCAGCGTATGGGTTAGGATTAGGGGACGGGTGAGGGTCAGGCTTCGGGGAAGGGTTAGGGTTAGGGTTCGGGCTAGGGTTAGGGTTAGGGGACGGGGACGGTTTAGGGTCCAGGTGAGGGTACGACAACGCTTTAGGGGGAGCGTACGTGTGAGGGCGTGGGTTAGTGTCAGCGTACGGGTTAGGATTAGGGGACGGGTGAGGGTCAGGCTTTGGGGAAGTGTTAGGGTTAGGGTACGGGCTAGGGTTAGGGTTAGGGGACGGGGACGGTTTAGGGTCCAGGTGAGGGTACGACAACGCTTTAGGGGGAGCGTACGTGTGAGGGCGCGGGTTAGTGTCAGCGTACGGGTTAGGATTAGGGGACGGGTGAGGGTCAGGCTTCGGGGAAGGGTTAGGGTTAGGGTTCGGGCTAGGGTTAGGGTTAGGGGACGGGGACGGTTTAGGGTCCAGGTGAGGGTACGACAACCCTTTAGGGGGAGCGTACGTGTGAGGGCGCGGGTTAGTGTCAGCGTACGGGTTAGGATTAGGGGACGGGTGAGGGTCAGGCTTCGGGGAAGTGTTAGGGTTAGGGTTCGGGCTAGGGTTAGAGTTAGGGGACGGGGACGGTTTAGGGTCCAGGTGAGGGTACGACAACGCTTTAGGGGGAGCGTACGTGTGAGGGCGCGGGTTAGTGTCAGCGTACGGGTTAGGATTAGGGGACGGGTGAGCGTCAGGCTTCGGGGAATGGTTAGGGTTAGGGTTCGGGCTAGGGTTAGGGTTAGGGGACGGGGACGGTTTAGGGTCCAAGTGAGGGTACGACAACGCTTTAGGGGGAGCGTAAGTGTGAGGGCGCGGGTTAGTGTCAGCGTACGGGTTAGGATTAGGGGACGGGTGAGGGTCAGGCTTCGGGGAAGGGTTAGGGTTAGGGTTCGGGCTAGGGTTAGGGTTAGGGGACGGGGAAGGTTTAGGGTCCAGGTGAGGGTACGACAACGCTTTAGGGGGAGCGTACGTGTGAGGGCGCGGGTTAGTGTCAGCGTACGGGTTAGGATTAGGGGACGGGTGAGGGTCAGGCTTCGGGGAAGGGTTAGGGTTAGGTTTCGGGCTAGGGTTAGGGTTAGGGGACGGGGACGGTTTAGGGTCCAGGTGAGGGTACGACAACGCTTTAGGGGGAGCGTACGTGTGAGGGCGCGGTTTAGTGTCAACGTACGGGTTAGGATTAGGGGACAGGTGAGGGTCAGGCTTCGGGGAAGGGTTAGGGTTAGGGTTCGGGCTAGGGTTAGGGTTAGGGGACGGGGACGGTTTAGGGTCCAGGTGAGGGTACGACAACGCTTTAGGGGGAGCATACGTGTGAGGGCGCGGGTTAGTGTCAGCGTACGGGTTAGGATTAGGGGACGGGTGAGGGTCAGGCTTCGGGGAAGGGTTAGGGTTAGGGTTCGGGCTAGGGTTAGGGTTAGGGGACGGGGATGGTTTAGGGTCCAGGTGAGGGTACGACAACGCTTCAGGGGGAGCGTACGTGTGAGGGCGCGGGTTAGTGTCAGCGTACGGGTTAGGATTAGGGGACGGGTGAGGGTCAGGCTTCGGGGAAGGGTTAGGGTTAGGGTTCGGGCTAGGGTTAGGGTTAGGGGACGGGGACGGTTTAGGGTCCAGGTGAGGGTACGAGAACGCTTCAGGGGGAGCGTACGTGTGAGGGCGCGGGTTAGTGTCAGCGTACGGGTTAGGATTAGGGGACGGGTGAGGGTCAGGCTTCGGGGAAGGGTTAGGGTTAGGGTTCGGTCTAGGGTTAGGGTTAGGGGACGGGGACGGTTTAGGGTCCAGGTGAGGGTACGACAACGCTTTAGGGGGAGCGTACGTGTGAGGGCGCGGGTTAGTGTCAGCGTACGGGTTAGGATTAGGGGACGGGTGAGGGTCAGGCTTCGGGGAACTGTTAGGGTTAGGGTTCGGGCTAGGGTTAGGGTTAGGGGACGGGGACGGTTTAGGGTCCAGGTGAGGGTACGACAACGCTTTAGGGGGAGCGTACGTGTGAGGGCGCGGGTTAGTGTCAGCGTACGGGTTAGGATTAGGGGACGGGTGAGGGTCAGGCTTCGGGGAAGGGTTAGGGTTAGGGTTCGGGCTAGGGTTAGGGTTAGGGGACGGGCACGGTTTAGGGTCCAGGTGAGGGTACGACAACGCTTTAGGGGGAGCGTACGTGTGAGGGCGCGGGTTAGTGTCAGCGTACGGGTTAGGATTAGGGGACGGGTGAGGGTCAGGCTTCGGGGAAGGGTTAGGGTTAGGGTTCGGGCTAGGGATAGGGTTAGGGGACGGGGACGGTTTAGGGTCCAGGTGAGGGTACGACAACGCTTTAGGGGGAGCGTACGTGTGAGGGCGCGGGTTAGTGTCAGCGTACGGGTTAGGATTAGGGGACGGGTGAGGGTCAGGCTTCGGGGAAGGGTTAGGGTTAGGGTACGGGCTAGGGTTAGGGTTAGGGGACGGGGACGGTTTAGGGTCCAGGTGAGGGTACGACAACGCTTTAGGGGGAGCGTACGTGTGAGGGCGCGGGTTAGTGTCAGCGTACGGGTTAGGATTAGGGGACGGGTGAGGGTCAGGCTTCGGGGAAGTGTTAGGGTTAGGGTTCGGGCTAGGGTTAGGGTTAGGGGACGGGGACGGTTTAGGGTACAGGTGAGGGTACGACAACGCTTTAGGGGGAGCGTATGTGTGAGGGCGCGGGTTAGTGTCAGCGTACGGGTTAGGATTAGGGGACGGGTGAGGGTCAGGCTTCGGTGAAGGGTTAGGGTTAGGGTTCGGGCTAGGGTTAGGGTTAGGGGACGGGGACGGTTTAGGGTCCAGGTGAGGGTACGACAACGCTTTAGGGGGAGCGTACGTGTGAGGGCGCGGGTTAGTGTCAGCGTACGGGTTAGGATTAGGGGACGGGTGAGGGTCAGGCTTCGGGGAAGGGTTAGGGTTAGGGTTCGGGCTAGAGTTAGGGTTAGGGGACGGGGACGGTTTAGGGTCCTGGTGAGGGTACGACAACGCTTTAGGGGGAGCGTACGTGTGAGGGCGCGGGTTAGTGTCAGCGTACGGGTTAGGATTAGGGGACGGGTGAGGGTCAGGCTTCGGGGAAGGGTTAGGGTTAGGGTTCGGGCTAGGGTTAGGGTTAGGGGACGGGGACGGTTTAGGGTCCAGGTGAGGGTACGACAACGCTTTAGGGGGAGCATACGTGTGAGGGCGCGGGTTAGTGTCAGTGTACGGGTTAGGATTAGGGGACCGGTGAGGATCAGGCTTCGGGGAAGGGTTAGGGTTAGGGTTCGGGATAGGGTTAGGGTTAGGGGACGGGGACGGTTTAGGGTCCAGGTGAGGGTACGACAACGCTTTAGGGGGAGCGTACGTGTGAGGGCGCGGGTTAGTGTCAGCGTACGGGTTAGGATTAGGGGACGGGTGAGGGTCAGGCTTCGGGGAAGGGTTAGGGTTAGGGTTCGGGCTAGGGTTAGGGTTAGGGGACGGGGACGATTTAGGGTCCAGGTGAGGGTACGACAACGCTTTAGGGGGAGCGTATGTGTGAGGGCGCGGGTTAGTGTCAGCGTACGGGTTAGGATTGGGGACGGGTGAGGGTCAGGCTTCGGGGAAGGGTTAGGGTTAGGGTTCGGGCTAGGGTTAGGGTTAGGGGACGGGGACGGTTTAGGGTCCAGGTGAGGGTACGACAACGCTTTAGGGGGAGCGTACGTGTGAGGGCGCGGGTTAGTGTCAGCGTACGGTTTAGGATTAGGGGACGGGTGAGGGTCAGGCTTCGGGGAAGGGTTAGGGTTAGGGTTCGGGCTAGGGTTAGGGTTAGGGGACGGGGACGGTTTAGGGTCCAGGTGAGGGTACGACAACCCTTTAGGGGGAGCGTACGTGTGAGGGCGCGGGTTAGTGTCAGCGTACGGGTTAGGATTAGGGGACGGGTGAGGGTCAGGCTTCGGGGAAGTGTTAGGGTTAGGGTTCGGGCTAGGGTTAGGGTTAGGGGACGGGGACGGTTTAGGGTCCAGGTGAGGGTACGACAACGCTTTAGGGGGAGCGTACGTGTGAGGGCGCGGGTTAGTGTCAGCGTAAGGGTTAGGATTAGGGGACGGGTGAGGGTCAGGCTTCGGGGAAGGGTTAGGGTTAGGGTTCGGGCTAGGGTTAGGGTTAGGGGACGGGGACGGTTTAGGGTCCAAGTGAGGGTACGACAACGCTTTAGGGGGAGCGTAAGTGTGAGGGCGCGGGTTAGTGTCAGCGTACGGGTTAGGATTAGGGAACGGGTGAGGGTCAGGCTTCGGGGAAGGTTTAGGGTTAGGGTTCGGGCTAGGGTTAGGGTTAGGGGACGGGGACGGTTTAGGGTCCAGGTGAGGGTACGACAACGCTTTAGGGGGAGCGTACGTGTGAGGGCGCGGGTTAGTGTCAGCGTACGGGTTAGGATTAGGGGACGGGTGAGGGTCAGGCTTCGGGGAAGGGTTAGGGTTAGGGTTCGGGCTAGGGTTAGGGTTAGGGGACGGGGACGGTTTAGGGTCCAGGTGAGGGTACGACAACGCTTTAGGGGGAGCGTACGTGTGAGGGCGCGGGTTAGTGTCAGCGTACGGGTTAGGATTAGGGGACGGGTGAGGGTCAGGCTTCGGGGAAGGGTTAGGGTTAGGGTTCGGGCTAGGGTTAGGGTTAGGGGACGGGGACGGTTTAGGGTCCAGGTGAGGGTACGACAACGCTTTAGGGGGAGCGTACGTGTGAGGGCGCGGGTTAGTGTCAGCGTACGGGTTAGGATTAGGGGACGGGTGAGGGTCAGGCTTCGGGGAAGGGTTAGGGTTAGGGTTCGGGCTAGGGTTAGGGTTAGGAAACGGGGACGGTTTAGGGTCCAGGTGAGCGTACGACAACGTTGTAGGGGGAGCGTACGTGTGAGGGCGCGGGTTAGTGTCAGCGTACGGGTTAGGATTAGGGGACGGGTGAGGGTCAGGCTTCGGGGAAGGGTTAGGGTTAGGGTTCGGGCTAGGGTTAGGGTTAGGGGACGGGGACGGTTTAGGGTCCAGGTGAGGGTACGACAACGCTTTAGGGGGAGCGTACGTGTGAGGGCGCGGGTTAGTGTCAGCGTACGGGTTAGGATTAGGGGACGGGTGAGGGTCAGGCTTCGGGGAAGGGTTAGGGTTAAGGTTCGGGCTAGGGTTAGGGTTAGGGTACGGGGACGGTTTAGGGTCCAGGTGAGGGTACGACAACGCTCTAGGGGGAGCGTACGTGTGAGGGCGCGGGTTAGTGTCAGCGTACGGGTTACGATTAGGGGAAGGGTGAGGGTCAGGCTTCGCGGAAGTGTTAGGGTTAGGGTTCGGGCTAAGGTTAGGGTTAGGGGACGGGGACGGTTTAGGGTCCAGGTGAGGGTACGACAACGCTTTAGGGGGAGCCTACGTGTGAGGGCGCGGGTTAGTGTCTGTGTACGGGTTAGGATTAGTGGAAGGGTGAGTGTCAGGCTTCGGGGAAGGGTTAGGGTTAGGGTTCGGGCTAGGGTTAGGGTTAGGGGACGGGGACGGTTTAGGGTCCAGGTGAGGGTACGACAACGCTTTAGGGGGAGCGTACGTGTGAGGGCGCGGCTTAGTGTCAGCGTACGGGTTAGGATTAGGGGACGGGTGAGGGTCAGGCTTCGGGGAAGGGTTAGGGTTAGGGTTCGGGCTAGGGTTAGGGTTAGGGGACGGGGACGGTTTAGGGTCCAGGTGAGGGTACGACAACGCTTTAGGGGGAGCGTACGTGTGAGGGCGCGGTTTAGTGTCAACGTACGGGTTAGGATTAGGGGACGGGTGAGGGTCAGGCTTCGGGGAAGGGTTAGGGTTAGGGTTCGGGCTAGGGTTAGGGTTAGGGGACGGGGACGGTTTAGGGTCCAGGTGAGGGTACGACAACGCTTTAGGGGGAGCGTACGTGTGAGGGCGCGGGTTAGTGTCAGCGTACGGGTTAGGATTAGGGGACGGGTGAGGGTCAGGCTTCGGGGAAGGGTTAGGGTTAGTGTACGGGCTAGGGTTAGGGTTAGGGGACGGGGACGGTTTAGGGTCCAGGTGAGGGTACGACAACGCTTTAGGGGGAGCGTACGTGTGAGGGCGCGGGTTAGTGTCAGCGTACGGGTTAGGATTAGGGGACGGGTGAGGGTCAGGCTTCGGGGAAGTGTTAGGGTTAGGGTTCGGGCTAGGGTTAGGGTTAGGGGACGGGGACGGTTTAGGGTACAGGTGAGGGTACGACAACGCTTTAGGGGGAGCGTACGTGTGAGGGCGCGGGTTAGTGTCAGCGTACGGGTTAGGATTAGGGGACGGGTGAGGGTCAGGCTTCGGTGAAGTGTTAGGGTTAGGGTTCGGGCTAGGGTTAGGGTTAGGGGACGGGGACGGTTTAGGGTCCAGGTGAGGGTACGACAACGCTTTAGGGGGAGCGTACGTGTGAGGGCGCGGGTTAGTGTCAGCGTACGGGTTAGGATTAGGGGACGGGTGAGGGTCAGGCTTCGGGGAAGGGTTAGGGTTAGGGTTCGGGCTAGGGTTAGGGTTAGGGTACGGGGACGGTTTAGGGTCCAGGTGAGGGTACGACAACGCTTTAGGGGGAGCGTACGTGTGAGGGCGCGGGTTAGTGTCAGCGTACGGGTTAGGATTAGGGGACGGGTGAGGGTCAGGCTTCGGGGAAGGGTTAGGGTTAGGGTTCGGGCTAGGGTTAGGGTTAGGGGACGGGGACGGTTTAGGGTCCAGGTGAGGGTACGACAACGCTTTAGGGGGAGCGTACGTGTGAGGGCGCGGGTTAGTGTCAGCGTACGGGTTAGGATTAGGGGACGGGTGAGGGTCAGGCTTCGGGGAAGGGTTAGGGTTAGGGTTCGGGCTAGGGTTAGGGTTAGGGGACGGGGACGGTTTAGGGTCCAGGTGAGGGTACGACAACGCTTTAGGGGGAGCGTACGTGTGAGGGCGCGGGTTAGTGTCAGCGTACGGGTTAGGATTAGGGGACGGGTGAGGGTCAGGCTTCGGGGAAGGGTTAGGGTTAGGGTTCGGGCTAGGGTTAGGGTTAGGAAACGGGGACGGTTTAGGGTCCAGGTGAGGGTACGACAACGCTTCAGGGGGAGCGTCCGTGTGAGGGCGCGGGTTAGTGTCAGCGTACGGGTTAGGATTAGGGGACGGGTGAGGGTCAGGCTTCGGGGAAGGGTTAGGGTTAGGGTTCGGGCTAGGGTTAGGGTTAGGGGACGGGGACGGTTTAGGGTCCAGGTGAGGGTACGACAACGCTTTAAGGGGAGCGTACGTGTGAGGGCGTGGGTTAGTGTCAGCGTACGGGTTAGGATTAGGGGACGGTTGAGGGTCAGGCTTCGGGGAAGTGTTAGGGTTAGGCTTCGGGCTAGGGTTAGGGTTAGGGGACGGGGACGGTTTAGGGTCCAGGTGAGGGTACGACAACGCTCTAGGGGGAGCGTACGTGTGAGGGCGCGGGTTAGTGTCAGCATACGGGTTAGGATTAGGGGACGGCTGAGGGTCAGGCTTCGGGGAAGGGTTAGGGTTAGGCTTCGGGCTAGGGTTAGGGTTAGGGGACGGGGACGGTTTAGGGTCCAGGTGAGGGTAGGACAACGCTTTAGGGGGAGCGTACGTGTGAGGGCGCGGGTTAGTGTCAGCGTACGGGTTAGGATTAGGGGACGGGTGAGGGTCAGGCTTGGGGAAGGGTTAGGGTTAGGGTTCGGGCTAGGGTTAGGGTTAGGGGACGGGGACGGTTTAGGGTCCAGGTGAGGGTACGACAACGCTTTAGGGGGAGCGTACGTGTGAGGGCGCGGGTTAGTGTCAGCGTACGGGTTAGGATTAGGGGACGGGTGAGGGTCAGGCTTCGGGGAAGGGTTAGGGTTAGGGTTCGGGCTAGGGTTAGGGTTAGGGGACGGGGACGGTTTAGGGTCCAGGTGAGGGTACGACAACGCTTTAGGGGGAGCGTACGTGTGAGGGCGCGGGTTAGTGTCAGCGTACGGGTTAGGATTAGGGGACGGGTGAGGGTCAGGCTTCGGGGAAGGGTTAGGGTTAGGGTTCGGTCTAGGGTTAGGGTTAGGGGACGGGGAAGGTTTAGGGTCCAGGTGAGGGTACGACAACGCTTTAGGGGGAGCGTACGTGTGAGGGTGCGGGTTAGTGTCAGCGTACGGGTTAGGATTAGGGGACGGGTGAGGGTCAGGCTTCGGGAAAGGGTTAGGGTTAGGGTTCGGGCTAGGGTTAGGGTTAGGGGACGGGGACGGTTTAGGGTCCAGGTGAGGGTACGACAACGCTTTAGGGGGAGCGTACGTGTGAGGGCGCGGGTTAGTGTCAGCGTACGGGTTAGGATTAGGGGACGGGTGAGGGTCAGGCTTCGGGGAAGGGTTAGGGTTAGGGTTCGGTCTAGGGTTAGGGTTAGGGGACGGGGACGGTTTAGGGTCCAGGTGAGGGTACGACAACGCTTTAGGGGGAGCGTACGTGTGAGGGCGCGGGTTAGTGTCAGCGTACGGGTTAGGATTAGGGGACGGGTGAGGGTCAGGCTTCGGGGAAGGGTTAGGGTTAGGGTTCGGGCTAGGGTTAGGGTTAGGGGACGGGGACGGTTTAGGGTCCAGGTGAGGGTACGACAATGCTTTAGGGGGAGCGTACGTGTGAGGGCGTGGGTTAGTGTCAGCGTACGGGTTACGATTAGGGGACGGGTGAGGGTCAGGCTTCGGAGAAGGGTTAGGGTTAGGGTTCGGGCTAGGGTTAGGGTTAGGGGATGGGGAAGGTTTAACGTCCAGGTGAGGGTACGACAACGCTTTAGGGGGAGCGTACGTGTGAGGGCGCGGGTTAGTGTCAGCGTACGGGTTAGGATTAGGGGACGGGTGAGGGTCAGGCTTCGGGGAAGGGTTAGGGTTAGGGTTCGGGCTAGGGTTAGGGTTAGGGGACGGGGACGGTTTAGGGTCCAGGTGAGGGTACGACAACGCTTTAGGGGGAGCGTACGTGTGAGGGCGCGGGTTAGTGTCAGCGTACGGGTTAGGATTAGGGGACGGGTGAGTGTCAGGCTTCGGGGAAGGGTTAGGGTTAGGGTTCGGGCTAGGGTTAGGGTTAGGGGACGGGGACGGTTTAGGGTCCAGGTGAGGGTACGACAACTCTTTAGGGGGAGCGTACGTGTGAGGGCGCGGGTTAGTGTCAGCGTACGGGTTAGGATTAGGGGACGGGTGAGGGTCAGGCTTCGGGGAAGGGTTAGGGTTAGGGTTCGGGCTAGGGTTAGGGTTAGGGGACGGGGACGGTTTAGGGTCCAGGTGAGGGTGCGACAACGATTTAGGGGGAGCGTACGTGTGAGGGCGCGGGTTAGTGTCAGCGTACGGGTTAGGATTAGGGGACGGGTGAGGGTCAGGCTTCGGGGAAGGGTTAGGGTTAGGGTTCGGGCTAGGGTTAGGGTTAGGGGACGGGGACGGTTTAGGGTCCAGGTGAGGGTAGGACAATGCTTTAGGGGGAGCGTACGTGTGAGGGCGCTTGTTAGTGTCAGCGTACGGGTTAGGATTAGGGGACGGGTGAGTGTCAGGCTTCGGGGAAGGGTTAGGGTTAGGGTTCGGGCTAGGGTTAGGGTTAGGGGACGGGGACGGTTTAGGGTCCAGGTGAGGGTACGACAACGCTTTAGGGGGAGCGTACGTGTGAGGGCGCGGGTTAGTGTCAGCGTACGGGTTAGGATTAGGGGACGGGTGAGGGTCAGGCTTCGGGGAAGGGTTAGGGTTCGGGCTAGGGTTAGGGTTAGGGGACGGGGACGGTTTAGGGTCCAGGTGAGGGTACGACAACGCTTCAGGGGGAGCGTCCGTGTGAGGGCGCGGGTTAGTGTCAGCGTACGGGTTAGGATTAGGGGACGGGTGAGGGTCAGGCTTCGGGGAAGGGTTAGGGTTAGGGTTCGGGCTAGGGTTAGGGTTAGGGGACGGGGACGGTTTAGGGTCCAGGTGAGGGTACGACAACGCTTTAAGGGGAGCGTACGTGTGAGGGCGTGGGTTAGTGTCAGCGTACGTGTTAGGATTAGGGGACGGCTGAGGGTCAGGCTTCGGGGAAGGGTTAGGGTTAGGCTTCGGGCTAGGGTTAGGGTTAGGGGACGGGGACGGTTTAGGGTCCAGGTGAGGGTACGACAACGCTCTAGGGGGAGCGTACATGTGAGGGCGCGGGTTAGTGTCAGCATACGGGTTAGGATTAGGGGACGGCTGAGGGTCAGGCTTCGGGGAAGGGTTAGGGTTAGGCTTCGGGCTAGGGTTAGGGTTAGGGGACGGGGACGGTTTAGGGTCCAGGTGAGGGTAGGACAACGCTTTAGGGGGAGCGTACGTGTGAGGGCGCGGGTTAGTGTCAGCGTACGGGTTAGGATTAGGGGACGGGTGAGGGTCAGGCTTGGGGAAGGGTTAGGGTTAGGGTTCGGGCTAGGGTTAGGGTTAGGGGACGGGGACGGTTTAGGGTCCAGGTGAGGGTACGACAACGCTTTAGGGGGAGCGTACGTGTGTTGGCGCGGGTTAGTGTCAGCGTACGGGTTAGGATTAGGGGACGGGTGAGGGTCAGGCTTCGGGGAAGGGTTAGGGTTAGGGTTCGGGCTAGGGTTAGGGTTAGGGGACGGGGACGGTTTAGGGTCCAGGTGAGGGTACGACAACGCTTTAGGGGGAGCGTACGTGTGAGGGCACGGGTTAGTGTCAGCGTACGGGTTAGGATTAGGGTACGGGTGAGGGTCAGGCTTCGGGGAAGGGTTAGGGTTAGGGTTCGGTCTAGGGTTAGGGTTAGGGGACGGGGAAGGTTTAGGGTCCAGGTGAGGGTACGACAACGCTTTAGGGGGAGCGTACGTGTGAGGGCGCGGGTTAGTGTCAGCGTACGGGTTAGGATTAGGGGACGGGTGAGGGTCAGGCTTCGGGGAAGGGTTAGGGTTAGGGTTCGGGCTAGGGTTAGGGTTAGGGGACGGGGACGGTTTAGGGTCCAGGTGAGGGTACGACAACGCTTTAGGGGGAGCGTACGTGTGAGGGCGCGGGTTAGTGTCAGCGTACGGGTTAGGATTAGGGGACGGGTGAGGGTCAGGCTTCGGGGAAGGATTAGGGTTAGGGTTCGGGCTAGGGTTAGGGTTAGGGGACGGGGACGGTTTAGGGTCCAGGTGAGGGTACGACAACGCTTTAGGGGGAGCGTACGTGTGAGGGTGCGGGTTAGTGTCAGCGTACGGGTTAGGATTAGGGGACGGGTGAGGGTCAGGCTTCGGGGAAGGGTTAGGGTTAGGGTTCGGGCTAGGGTTAGGGTTAGGGGACGGGGACGGTTTAGGGTCCAGGTGAGGGTACGACAACGCTTTAGGGGGAGCGTACGTGTGAGGGCGCGGGTTAGTGTCAGCGTACGGCTTAGGATTAGGGGACGGGTGAGGGTCAGGCTTCGGGGAAGGGTTAGGGTTAGGGTTCGGGCTAGGGTTAGGGTTAGGGGACGGGGACGGTTTAGGGTCCAGGTGAGGGTACGACAACGCTTTAGGGGGAGCGTACGTGTGAGGGCGCGGGTTAGTGTCAGCGTACGGGTTAGGATTAGGGGACGGGTGAGGGTCAGGCTTCGGGGAAGGGTTAGGGTTAGGGTTCGGGCTAGGGTTAGGGTTAGGGGACGGGGACGGTTTAGGGTCCAGGTGAGGGTAGGACAACGCTTTAGGGGGAGCGTACGTGTGAGGGCGCGGGTTAGTGTCAGCGTACGGGTTAGGATTAGGGGACGGGTGAGGGTCAGGCTTCGGGTAAGGGTTAGGGTTAGGGTTCGGTCTAGGGTTAGGGTTAGGGGACGGGGAAGGTTTAGGGTCCAGGTGAGGGTACGACAACGCTTTAGGGGGAGCGTACGTGTGAGGGCGCGGGTTAGTGTCAGCGTACGGGTTAGGATTAGGGGACGGGTGAGGGTCAGGCTTCGGGGAAGGGTTAGGGTTAGGGTTCGGGCTAGGGTTAGGGTTAGGGGACGGGGACGGTTTAGGGTCCAGGTGAGGGTACGACAACGCTTTAGGGGGAGCGTACGTGTGAGGGCGCGGGTTAGTGTCAGCGTACGGGTTAGGATTAGGGGACGGGTGAGGGTCAGGCTTCGGGGAAGGGTTAGGGTTAGGGTTCGGGCTAGGGTTAGGGTTAGGGGACGGGGACGGTTTAGGGTCCAGGTGAGGGTACGACAACGCTTCAGGGGGAGCGTACGTGTGAGGGCGCAGGTTAGTGTCAGCGTACGGGTTAGGATTAGGGGACGGGTGAGGGTCAGGCTTCGGGGAAGGGTTAGGGTTAGGGTTCGGGCTAGGGTTAGGGTTAGGGGACGGGGACGGTTTAGGGTCCAGGTGAGGGTACGACAACGCTTTAGGGGGAGCGTACGTGTGAGGGCGCGGGTTAGTGTCAGCGTACGGGTTAGGATTAGGGGACGGGTGAGGGTCAGGCTTCGGGGAAGGGTTAGGGTTAGGGTTCGGGCTAGGGTTAGGGTTAGGGGACGGGGACGGTTTAGGGTCCAGGTGAGGGTACGACAACGCTTTAGGGGGAGCGTACGTGTGAGGGCGCGGGTTAGTGTCAGCGTACGGGTTAGGATTAGGGGA
Source organism: Globicephala melas (assembly GCF_963455315.2). NCBI lineage: Eukaryota > Metazoa > Chordata > Mammalia > Artiodactyla > Delphinidae > Globicephala > Globicephala melas. The sequence goes on along the minus strand of NW_027207529.1, from coordinate 86,471 downwards.
CGGGTGAGGGTCAGGCTTGGGGAAGGGTTAGGGTTAGGGTTCGGGCTAGGGTTAGGGTTAGGGGACGGGGACGGTTTAGGGTCCAGGTGAGGGTACGACAACGCTTTAGGGGGAGCGTACGTGTGAGGGCGCGGGTTAGTGTCAGCATACGGGTTAGGATTAGGGGACGGCTGAGGGTCAGGCTTCGGGGAAGGGTTAGGGTTAGGCTTCGGGCTAGGGTTAGGGTTAGGGGACGGGGACGGTTTAGGGTCCAGGTGAGGGTAGGACAACGCTTTAGGGGGAGCGTACGTGTGAGGGCGCGGGTTAGTGTCAGCGTACGGGTTAGGATTAGGGGACGGGTGAGGGTCAGGCTTGGGGAAGGGTTAGGGTTAGGGTTCGGGCTAGGGTTAGGGTTAGGGGACGGGGACGGTTTAGGGTCCAGGTGAGGGTACGACAACGCTTTAGGGGGAGCGTACGTGTGTTGGCGCGGGTTAGTGTCAGCGTACGGGTTAGGATTAGGGGACGGGTGAGGGTCAGGCTTCGGGGAAGGGTTAGGGTTAGGGTTCGGGCTAGGGTTAGGGTTAGGGGACGGGGACGGTTTAGGGTCCAGGTGAGGGTACGACAACGCTTTAGGGGGAGCGTACGTGTGAGGGCACGGGTTAGTGTCAGCGTACGGGTTAGGATTAGGGGACGGGTGAGGGTCAGGCTTCGGGGAAGGGTTAGGGTTAGGGTTCGGTCTAGGGTTAGGGTTAGGGGACGGGGAAGGTTTAGGGTCCAGGTGAGGGTACGACAACGCTTTAGGGGGAGCGTACGTGTGAGGGCGCGGGTTAGTGTCAGCGTACGGGTTAGGATTAGGGGACGGGTGAGGGTCAGGCTTCGGGGAAGGGTTAGGGTTAGGGTTCGGGCTAGGGTTAGGGTTAGGGGACGGGGACGGTTTAGGGTCCAGGTGAGGGTACGACAACGCTTTAGGGGGAGCGTACGTGTGAGGGCGCGGGTTAGTGTCAGCGTACGGGTTAGGATTAGGGGACGGGTGAGGGTCAGGCTTCGGGGAAGGATTAGGGTTAGGGTTCGGGCTAGGGTTAGGGTTAGGGGACGGGGACGGTTTAGGGTCCAGGTGAGGGTACGACAACGCTTTAGGGGGAGCGTACGTGTGAGGGTGCGGGTTAGTGTCAGCGTACGGGTTAGGATTAGGGGACGGGTGAGGGTCAGGCTTCGGGTAAGGGTTAGGGTTAGGGTTCGGTCTAGGGTTAGGGTTAGGGGACGGGGAAGGTTTAGGGTCCAGGTGAGGGTACGACAACGCTTTAGGGGGAGCGTACGTGTGAGGGCGCGGGTTAGTGTCAGCGTACGGGTTAGGATTAGGGGACGGGTGAGGGTCAGGCTTCGGGGAAGGGTTAGGGTTAGGGTTCGGGCTAGGGTTAGGGTTAGGGGACGGGGACGGTTTAGGGTCCAGGTGAGGGTACGACAACGCTTTAGGGGGAGCGTACGTGTGAGGGCGCGGGTTAGTGTCAGCGTACGGGTTAGGATTAGGGGACGGGTGAGGGTCAGGCTTCGGGGAAGGGTTAGGGTTAGGGTTCGGGCTAGGGTTAGGGTTAGGGGACGGGGACGGTTTAGGGTCCAGGTGAGGGTACGACAACGCTTCAGGGGGAGCGTACGTGTGAGGGCGCAGGTTAGTGTCAGCGTACGGGTTAGGATTAGGGGACGGGTGAGGGTCAGGCTTCGGGGAAGGGTTAGGGTTAGGGTTCGGGCTAGGGTTAGGGTTAGGGGACGGGGACGGTTTAGGGTCCAGGTGAGGGTACGACAACGCTTTAGGGGGAGCGTACGTGTGAGGGCGCGGGTTAGTGTCAGCGTACGGGTTAGGATTAGGGGACGGGTGAGGGTCAGGCTTCGGGGAAGGGTTAGGGTTAGGGTTCGGGCTAGGGTTAGGGTTAGGGGACGGGGACGGTTTAGGGTCCAGGTGAGGGTACGACAACGCTTTAGGGGGAGCGTACGTGTGAGGGCGCGGGTTAGTGTCAGCGTACGGCTTAGGATTAGGGGACGGGTGAGGGTCAGGCTTCGGGGAAGGGTTAGGGTTAGGGTTCGGGCTAGGGTTAGGGTTAGGGGACGGGGACGGTTTAGGGTCCAGGTGAGGGTACGACAACGCTTTAGGGGGAGCGTACGTGTGAGGGCGCGGGTTAGTGTCAGCGTACGGGTTAGGATTAGGGGACGGGTGAGGGTCAGGCTTGGGGAAGGGTTAGGGTTAGGGTTCGGGCTAGGGTTAGGGTTAGGGGACGGGGACGGTTTAGGGTCCAGGTGAGGGTACGACAACGCTTTAGGGGGAGCGTACGTGTGAGGGCGCGGGTTAGTGTCAGCATACGGGTTAGGATTAGGGGACGGCTGAGGGTCAGGCTTCGGGGAAGGGTTAGGGTTAGGCTTCGGGCTAGGGTTAGGGTTAGGGGACGGGGACGGTTTAGGGTCCAGGTGAGGGTAGGACAACGCTTTAGGGGGAGCGTACGTGTGAGGGCGCGGGTTAGTGTCAGCGTACGGGTTAGGATTAGGGGACGGGTGAGGGTCAGGCTTGGGGAAGGGTTAGGGTTAGGGTTCGGGCTAGGGTTAGGGTTAGGGGACGGGGACGGTTTAGGGTCCAGGTGAGGGTACGACAACGCTTTAGGGGGAGCGTACGTGTGTTGGCGCGGGTTAGTGTCAGCGTACGGGTTAGGATTAGGGGACGGGTGAGGGTCAGGCTTCGGGGAAGGGTTAGGGTTAGGGTTCGGGCTAGGGTTAGGGTTAGGGGACGGGGACGGTTTAGGGTCCAGGTGAGGGTACGACAACGCTTTAGGGGGAGCGTACGTGTGAGGGCGCGGGTTAGTGTCAGCGTACGGGTTAGGATTAGGGGACGGGTGAGGGTCAGGCTTCGGGGAAGGGTTAGGGTTAGGGTTCGGGCTAGGGTTAGGGTTAGGGGACGGGGAAGTTTTAGGGTCCAGGTGAGGGTACGACAACGCTTTAGGGGGAGCGTACGTGTGAGGGCGCGGGTTAGTGTCAGCGTACGGGTTAGGATTAGGGGACGGGTGAGGGTCAGGCTTCGGGGAAGGGTTAGGGTTAGGGTTCGGGCTAGGGTTAGGGTTAGGGGACGGGGACGGTTTAGGGTCCAGGTGAGGGTACGACAACGCTTTAGGGGGAGCGTACGTGTGAGGGCGCGGGTTAGTGTCAGCGTACGGGTTAGGATTAGGGGACGGGTGAGGGTCAGGCTTCGGGGAAGGATTAGGGTTAGGGTTCGGGCTAGGGTTAGGGTTAGGGGACGGGGACGGTTTAGGGTCCAGGTGAGGGTACGACAACGCTTTAGGGGGAGCGTACGTGTGAGGGTGCGGGTTAGTGTCAGCGTACGGGTTAGGATTAGGGGACGGGTGAGGGTCAGGCTTCGGGGAAGGGTTAGGGTTAGGGTTCGGGCTAGGGTTAGGGTTAGGGGACGGGGACGGTTTAGGGTCCAGGTGAGGGTACGACAACGCTTTAGGGGGAGCGTACGTGTGAGGGCGCGGGTTAGTGTCAGCGTACGGCTTAGGATTAGGGGACGGGTGAGGGTCAGGCTTCGGGGAAGTGTTAGGGTTAGGGTTCGGGCTAGGGTTAGGGTTAGGGGACGGGGACGGTTTAGGGTCCAGGTGAGGGTACGACAACGCTTTAGGGGGAGCGTACGTGTGAGGGCGCGGGTTAGTGTCAGCGTACGGGTTAGGATTAGGGGACGGGTGAGGGTCAGGCTTCGGGGAAGGGTTAGGGTTAGGGTTCGGGCTAGGGTTAGGGTTAGGGGACGGGGACGGTTTAGGGTCCAGGTGAGGGTAGGACAACGCTTTAGGGGGAGCGTACGTGTGAGGGCGCGGGTTAGTGTCAGCGTACGGGTTAGGATTAGGGGACGGGTGAGGGTCAGGCTTGGGGAAGGGTTAGGGTTAGGGTTCGGGCTAGGGTTAGGGTTAGGGGACGGGGACGGTTTAGGGTCCAGGTGAGGGTACGACAACGCTTTAGGGGGAGAGTACGTGTGAGGGCGCGGGTTAGTGTCAGCGTACGGGTTAGGATTAGGGGACGGGTGAGGGTCAGGCTTCGGGTAAGGGTTAGGGTTAGGGTTCGGTCTAGGGTTAGGGTTAGGGGACGGGGAAGGTTTAGGGTCCAGGTGAGGGTACGACAACGCTTTAGGGGGAGCGTACGTGTGAGGGCGCGGGTTAGTGTCAGCGTACGGGTTAGGATTAGGGGACGGGTGAGGGTCAGGCTTCGGGGAAGGGTTAGGGTTAGGGTTCGGGCTAGGGTTAGGGTTAGGGGACGGGGACGGTTTAGGGTCCAGGTGAGGGTACGACAACGCTTTAGGGGGAGCGTACGTGTGAGGGCGCGGGTTAGTGTCAGCGTACGGGTTAGGATTAGGGGACGGGTGAGGGTCAGGCTTCGGGGAAGGGTTAGGGTTAGGGTTCGGGCTAGGGTTAGGGTTAGGGGACGGGGACGGTTTAGGGTCCAGGTGAGGGTACGACAACGCTTCAGGGGGAGCGTACGTGTGAGGGCGCAGGTTAGTGTCAGCGTACGGGTTAGGATTAGGGGACGGGTGAGGGTCAGGCTTCGGGGAAGGGTTAGGGTTAGGGTTCGGGCTAGGGTTAGGGTTAGGGGACGGGGACGGTTTAGGGTCCAGGTGAGGGTACGACAACGCTTTAGGGGGAGCGTACGTGTGAGGGCGCGGGTTAGTGTCAGCGTACGGGTTAGGATTAGGGGACGGGTGAGGGTCAGGCTTCGGGGAAGGGTTAGGGTTAGGGTTCGGGCTAGGGTTAGGGTTAGGGGACGGGGACGGTTTAGGGTCCAGGTGAGGGTACGACAACGCTTTAGGGGGAGCGTACGTGTGAGGGCGCGGGTTAGTGTCAGCGTACGGGTTAGGATTAGGGGACGGGTGAGGGTCAGGCTTCGGGGAAGGGTTAGGGTTAGGGTTCGGGCTACGGTTAGGGTTAGGGGACGGGGACGGTTTAGGGTCCAGGTGAGGGTAGGACAACGCTTTAGGGGGAGCGTACGTGTGAGGGCGCGGGTAAGTGTCAGCGTACGGGTTAGGATTAGGGGACGGGTGAGGGTCAGGCTTGGGGAAGGGTTAGGGTTAGGGTTCGGGCTAGGGTTAGGGTTAGGAAACGGGGACGGTTTAGGGTCCAGGTGAGGGTACGACAACGCTTTAGGGGGAGCGTACGTGTGAGGGCGCGGGTTAGTGTCAGCGTACGGGTTAGGATTAGGGGACGGGTGAGGGTCAGGCTTCGGGGAAGGGTTAGGGTTAGAGTTCGGGCTAGGGTTAGGGTTAGGGGACGGGGACGGTTTAGGGTCCAGGTGAGGGTACGACAACGCTTTAGGGGGAGCGTACGTGTGAGGGCGCTGGTTAGTGTCAGCGTACGGGTTAGGATTAGGGGACGGGTGAGGGTCAGGCTTCGGTGAAGTGTTAGGGTTAGGGTTCGGGCTAGGGTTAGGGTTAGGGGACGGGGACGGTTTAGGGTCCAGGTGAGGGTACGACAACGCTTTAGGGGGAGCGTACGTGTGAGGGCGCGGGTTAGTGTCAGCGTACGGGTTAGGATTAGGGGACGGGTGAGGGTCAGGCTTCGGGGAAGGGTTAGGGTTAGGGTTCGGGCTAGGGTTAGGGTTAGGGGACGGGGACGGTTTAGGGTCCAGGTGAGGGTACGACAACGCTTTAGGGGGAGCGTACGTGTGAGGGCGCGGGTTAGTGTCAGCGTACGGGTTAGGATTAGGGGACGGGTGAGGGTCAGGCTTCGGGGAAGGGTTAGGGTTAGGGTTCGGGCTAGGGTTAGGGTTAGGGGACGGGGACGGTTTAGGGTCCAGGTGAGGGTACGACAACGCTTTAGGGGGAGCGTACGTGTGAGGGCGCGGGTTAGTGTCAGAGTACGGGTTAGGATTAGGGGACGGGTGAGGGTCAGGCTTTGGGGAAGTGTTAGGGTTAGGGTTCGGGCTAGGGTTAGGGTTAGGGGACGGGGACGGTTTAGGGTCCAGGTGAGGGTACGACAACGCTTTAGGGGGAGCGTACGTGTGAGGGCGCGGGTTAGTGTCAGCGTACGGGTTAGGATTAGGGGACGGGTGAGGGTCAGGCTTCGGGGAAGGGTTAGGGTTAGGGTTCGGGCTAGGGTTAGGGTTAGGGGACGGGGACGGTTTAGGGTCCAGGTGAGGGTACGACAACCCTTTAGGGGGAGCGTACGTGTGAGGGCGCGGGTTAGTGTCAGCGTACGGGTTAGGATTAGGGGACGGGTGAGGGTCAGGCTTCGGGGAAGGGTTAGGGTTAGGGTTCGGGCTAGGGTTAGGGTTAGGAAACGGGGACGGTTTAGGGTCCAGGTGAGGGTACGACAACGTTGTAGGGGGAGCGTACGTGTGAGGGCGCGGGTTAGTGTCAGCGTACGGGTTAGGATTAGGGGACGGGTGAGGGTCAGGCTTCGGGGAAGGGTTAGGGTTAGGGTTCGGGCTAGGGTTAGGGTTAGGGGACGGGGACGGTTTAGGGTCCAGGTGAGGGTACGACAACGCTTTAGGGGGAGTGTACGTGTGAGGGCGCGGGTTAGTGTCAGCGTACGGGTTAGGATTAGGGGACGGGTGAGGGTCAGGCTTCGGGGAAGGGTTAGGGTTAGGGTTCGGGCTAGGGTTAGGGTTAGGGGACGGGGACGGTTTAGGGTCCAAGTGAGGGTACGACAACGCTTTAGGGGGAGCGTAAGTGTGAGGGTGCGGGTTAGTGTCAGCGTACGGGTTAGGATTAGGGGACGGGTGAGGGTCAGGCTTCGGGGAAGGGTTAGGGTTAGGGTTCGGGCTAGGGTTAGGGTTAGGGGACGGGGACGGTTTAGGGTCCAGGTGAGGGTACGACAACGCTTTAGGGGGAGCGTACGTGTGAGGGCGCGGGTTAGTGTCAGCGTACGGGTTAGGATTAGGGGACGGGTGAGGGTCAGGCTTCGGGGAAGGGTTAGGGTTAGGGTTCGGGCTAGGGTTAGGGTTAGGGGACGGGGACGGTTTAGGGTCCAGGTGAGGGTACGACAACGCTTTAGGGGGAGCGTACGTGTGAGGGCGCGGGTTAGTGGCAGCGTACGGGTTAGGATTAGGGGACGGGTGAGGGTCAGGCTTCGGGGAAGGGTTAGGGTTAGCGTTCGGGCTAGGGTTAGGGTTAGGGGACGGGCACGGTTTAGGGTCCAGGTGAGGGTACGACAACGCTTTAGGGGGAGCGTACGTGTGAGGGCGCGGGTTAGTGTCAGCGTACGGGTTAGGATTAGGGGACGGGTGAGGGTCAGGCTTCGGGGAAGGGTTAGGGTTAGGGTTCGGGCTAGGGATAGGGTTAGGGGACGGGGACGGTTTAGGGTCCAGGTGAGGGTACGACAACGCTTTAGGGGGAGCGTACGTGTGAGGGCGCGGGTTAGTGTCAGCGTAGGGGTTAGGATTAGGGGACGGGTGAGGGTCAGGCTTCGGGGAAGGGTTAGGGTTAGGGTACGGGCTAGGGTTAGGGTTAGGGGACGGGGACGGTTTAGGGTTCAGGTGAGGGTACGACAACGCTTTAGGGGGAGCGTACGTGTGAGGGCGCGGGTTAGTGTCAGCGTACGGGTTAGGATTAGGGGACGGGTGAGGGTCAGGCTTCGGGGAAGTGTTAGGGTTAGGGTTCGGGCTAGGGTTAGGGTTAGGGGACGGGGACGGTTTAGGGTACAGGTGAGGGTACGACAACGCTTTAGGGGGAGCGTACGTGTGAGGGCGCGGGTTAGTGTCAGCGTACGGGTTAGGATTAGGGGACGGGTGAGGGTCAGGCTTCGGTGAAGGGTTAGGGTTAGGGTTCGGGCTAGGGTTAGGGTTAGGGGAAGGGGACGGTTTAGGGTCCAGGTGAGGGTACGACAACGCTTTAGGGGGAGCGTACGTGTGAGGGCGCGGGTTAGTGTCAGCGTACGGGTTAGGATTAGGGGACGGGTGAGGGTCAGGCTTCGGGGAAGGGTTAGGGTTAGGGTTCGGGCTAGGGTTAGGGTTAGGGGACGGGGACGGTTTAGGGTCCAGGTGAGGGTACGACAACGCTTTAGGGGGAGCGTACGTGTGAGGGCGCGGGTTAGTGTCAGCGTACGGGTTAGGATTAGGGGACGGGTGAGGGTCAGGCTTCGGGGAAGGGTTAGGGTTAGGGTTCGGGCTAGGGTTAGGGTTAGGGGACGGGGCCGGTTTAGGGTCCAGGTGAGGGTACGACAACGCTTTAGGGGGAGCGTACGTGTGAGGGCGCGGGTTAGTGTCAGCGTACGGGTTAGGATTAGGGGACGGGTGAGGGTCAGGCTTTGGGGAAGTGTTAGGGTTAGGGTTCGGGCTAGGGTTAGGGTTAGGGGACGGGGACGGTTTAGGGTCCAGGTGAGGGTACGACAACGCTTTAGGGGGAGCGTACGTGTGAGGGCGCGGGTTAGTGTCAGCGTACGTGTTAGGATTAGGGGACGGGTGAGGGTCAGGCTTCGGGGAAGGGTTAGGGTTAGGGTTCGGGCTAGGGTTAGGGTTAGGGGACGGGGACGGTTTAGGGTCCAGGTGAGGGTACGACAACCCTTTAGGGGGAGCGTACGTGTGAGGGCGTGGGTTAGTGTCAGCGTACGGGTTAGGATTAGGGGACGGGTGAGGGTCAGGCTTCGGGGAAGTGTTAGGGTTAGGGTTCGGGCTAGGGTTAGAGTTAGGGGACGGGGACGGTTTAGGGTCCAGGTGAGGGTACGACAACGCTTTAGGGGGAGCGTACGTGTGAGGGCGCGGGTTAGTGTCAGCGTACGGGTTAGGATTAGGGGACGGGTGAGGGTCAGGCTTCGGGGAAGGGTTAGGGTTAGGGTTCGGGCTAGGGTTAGGGTTAGGGGACGGGGATGGTTTAGGGTCCAGGTGAGGGTACGACAACGCTTCAGGGGGAGCGTACGTGTGAGGGCGTGGGTTAGTGTCAGCGTACGGGTTAGGATTAGGGGACGGGTGAGGGTCAGGCTTCGGGGAAGGGTTAGGGTTAGGGTTCGGGCTAGGGTTAGGGTTAGGGGACGGGGACGGTTTAGGGTCCAGGTGAGGGTACGACAACGCTTCAGGGGGAGCGTACGTGTGAGGGCGCGGGTTAGTGTCAGCGTACGGGTTAGGATTAGGGGACGGGTGAGGGTCAGGCTTCGGGGAAGGGTTAGGGTTAGGGTTCGGTCTAGGGTTAGGGTTAGGGGACGGGGACGGTTTAGGGTCCAGGTGAGGGTACGACAACGCTTTAGGGGGAGCGTACGTGTGAGGGCGCGGGTTAGTGTCAGCGTACGGGTTAGGATTAGGGGACGGGTGAGGGTCAGGCTTCGGGGAAGGGTTAGGGTTAGGGTTCGGGCTAGGGTTAGGGTTAGGGGACGGGGACGGTTTAGGGTCCAGGTGAGGGTACGACAACGCTTTAGGGGGAGCGTACGTGTGAGGGCGCGGGTTAGTGTCAGCGTACGGGTTAGGATTAGGGGACAGGTGAGGGTCAGGCTTCGGGGAAGGGTTAGGGTTAGGGTTCGGGCTAGGGTTAGGGTTAGGGGACGGGCACGGTTTAGGGTCCAGGTGAGGGTACGACAACGCTTTAGGGGGAGCGTACGTGTGAGGGCGCGGGTTAGTGTCAGCGTACGCGTTAGGATTAGGGGACGGGTGAGGGTCAGGCTTCGGGGAAGGGTTAGGGTTAGGGTTCGGGCTAGGGATAGGGTTAGGGGACGGGGACGGTTTAGGGTCCAGGTGAGGGTACGACAACGCTTTAGGGGGAGCGTACGTGTGAGGGCGCGGGTTAGTGTCAGCGTACGGGTTAGGATTAGGGGACGGGTGAGGGTCAGGCTTCGGGGAAGGGTTAGGGTTAGGGTACGGGCTAGGGTAGGGGTTAGGGGACGGGGACGGTTTAGGGTCCAGGTGAGGGTACGACAACGCTTTAGGGGGAGCGTACGTGTGAGGGCGCGGGTTAGTGTCAGCGTACGGGTTAGGATTAGGGGACGGGTGAGGGTCAGGCTTCGGGGAAGTGTTAGGGTTAGGGTTCGGGCTAGGGTTAGGGTTAGGGGACGGGGACGGTTTAGGGTACAGGTGAGGGTACGACAACGCTTTAGGGGGAGCGTACGTGTGAGGGCGCGGGTTAGTGTCAGCGTACGGGTTAGGATTAGGGGACGGGTGAGGGTCAGGCTTCGGTGAAGGGTTAGGGTTAGGGTTCGGGCTAGGGTTAGGGTTAGGGGACGGGGACGGTTTAGGGTCCAGGTGAGGGTACGACAACGCTTTAGGGGGAGCGTACGTGTGAGGGCGCGGGTTAGTGTCAGCGTACGGGTTAGGATTAGGGGACGGGTGAGGGTCAGGCTTCGGGGAAGGGTTAGGGTTAGGGTTCGGGCTAGGGTTAGGGTTAGGGGACGGGGACGGTTTAGGGTCCAGGTGAGGGTACGACAACGCTTTAGGGGGAGCGTACGTGTGAGGGCGCGGGTTAGTGTCAGCGTACGGGTTAGGATTAGGGGAAGGGTGAGGGTCAGGCTTCGGGGAAGGGTTAGGGTTAGGGTTCGGGCTAGGGTTAGGGTTAGGGGACGGGGACGGTTTAGGGTCCAGGTGAGGGTACGACAACGCTTTAGGGGGAGCATACGTGTGAGGGCGCGGGTTAGTGTCAGTGTACGGGTTAGGATTAGGGGACGGGTGAGGGTCAGGCTTCGGGGAAGGGTTAGGGTTAGGGTTCGGGCTAGGGTTAGGGTTAGGGGACGGGGACGGTTTAGGGTCCAGGTGAGGGTACGACAACGCTTTAGGGGGAGCGTACGTGTGAGGGCGCGGGTTAGTGTCAGCGTACGGGTTAGGATTAGGGGACGGGTGAGGGTCAGGCTTCGGGGAAGGGTTAGGGTTAGGGTTCGGGCTAGGGTTAGGGTTAGGGGACGGGGACGATTTAGGGTCCAGGTGAGGGTACGACAACGCTTTAGGGGGAGCGTACGTGTGAGGGCGCGGGTTAGTGTCAGCGTACGGGTTAGGATTAGGGGACGGGTGAGGGTCAGGCTTCGGTGAAGGGTTAGGGTTAGGGTTCGGGCTAGGGTTAGGGTTAGGGGAAGGGGACGGTTTAGGGTCCAGGTGAGGGTACGACAACGCTTTAGGGGGAGCGTACGTGTGAGGGCGCGGGTTAGTGTCAGCGTACGGGTTAGGATTAGGGGACGGGTGAGGGTCAGGCTTCGGGGAAGGGTTAGGGTTAGGGTTCGGGCTAGGGTTAGGGTTAGGGGACGGGGACGGTTTAGGGTCCAGGTGAGGGTACGACAACGCTTTAGGGGGAGCGTACGTGTGAGGGCGCGGGTTAGTGTCAGCGTACGGGTTAGGATTAGGGGACGGGTGAGGGTCAGGCTTCGGGGAAGGGTTAGGGTTAGGGTTCGGGCTAGGGTTAGGGTTAGGGGACGGGGCCGGTTTAGGGTCCAGGTGAGGGTACGACAACGCTTTAGGGGGAGCGTACGTGTGAGGGCGCGGGTTAGTGTCAGCGTACGGGTTAGGATTAGGGGACGGGTGAGGGTCAGGCTTTGGGGAAGTGTTAGGGTTAGGGTTCGGGCTAGGGTTAGGGTTAGGGGACGGGGACGGTTTAGGGTCCAGGTGAGGGTACGACAACGCTTTAGGGGGAGCGTACGTGTGAGGGCGCGGGTTAGTGTCAGCGTACGTGTTAGGATTAGGGGACGGGTGAGGGTCAGGCTTCGGGGAAGGGTTAGGGTTAGGGTTCGGGCTAGGGTTAGGGTTAGGGGACGGGGACGGTTTAGGGTCCAGGTGAGGGTACGACAACCCTTTAGGGGGAGCGTACGTGTGAGGGCGTGGGTTAGTGTCAGCGTACGGGTTAGGATTAGGGGACGGGTGAGGGTCAGGCTTCGGGGAAGTGTTAGGGTTAGGGTTCGGGCTAGGGTTAGAGTTAGGGGACGGGGACGGTTTAGGGTCCAGGTGAGGGTACGACAACGCTTTAGGGGGAGCGTACGTGTGAGGGCGCGGGTTAGTGTCAGCGTACGGGTTAGGATTAGGGGACGGGTGAGGGTCAGGCTTCGGGGAAGGGTTAGGGTTAGGGTTCGGGCTAGGGTTAGGGTTAGGGGACGGGGATGGTTTAGGGTCCAGGTGAGGGTACGACAACGCTTCAGGGGGAGCGTACGTGTGAGGGCGTGGGTTAGTGTCAGCGTACGGGTTAGGATTAGGGGACGGGTGAGGGTCAGGCTTCGGGGAAGGGTTAGGGTTAGGGTTCGGGCTAGGGTTAGGGTTAGGGGACGGGGACGGTTTAGGGTCCAGGTGAGGGTACGACAACGCTTCAGGGGGAGCGTACGTGTGAGGGCGCGGGTTAGTGTCAGCGTACGGGTTAGGATTAGGGGACGGGTGAGGGTCAGGCTTCGGGGAAGGGTTAGGGTTAGGGTTCGGTCTAGGGTTAGGGTTAGGGGACGGGGACGGTTTAGGGTCCAGGTGAGGGTACGACAACGCTTTAGGGGGAGCGTACGTGTGAGGGCGCGGGTTAGTGTCAGCGTACGGGTTAGGATTAGGGGACGGGTGAGGGTCAGGCTTCGGGGAAGGGTTAGGGTTAGGGTTCGGGCTAGGGTTAGGGTTAGGGGACGGGGACGGTTTAGGGTCCAGGTGAGGGTACGACAACGCTTTAGGGGGAGCGTACGTGTGAGGGCGCGGGTTAGTGTCAGCGTACGGGTTAGGATTAGGGGACAGGTGAGGGTCAGGCTTCGGGGAAGGGTTAGGGTTAGGGTTCGGGCTAGGGTTAGGGTTAGGGGACGGGCACGGTTTAGGGTCCAGGTGAGGGTACGACAACGCTTTAGGGGGAGCGTACGTGTGAGGGCGCGGGTTAGTGTCAGCGTACGCGTTAGGATTAGGGGACGGGTGAGGGTCAGGCTTCGGGGAAGGGTTAGGGTTAGGGTTCGGGCTAGGGATAGGGTTAGGGGACGGGGACGGTTTAGGGTCCAGGTGAGGGTACGACAACGCTTTAGGGGGAGCGTACGTGTGAGGGCGCGGGTTAGTGTCAGCGTACGGGTTAGGATTAGGGGACGGGTGAGGGTCAGGCTTCGGGGAAGGGTTAGGGTTAGGGTACGGGCTAGGGTAGGGGTTAGGGGACGGGGACGGTTTAGGGTCCAGGTGAGGGTACGACAACGCTTTAGGGGGAGCGTACGTGTGAGGGCGCGGGTTAGTGTCAGCGTACGGGTTAGGATTAGGGGACGGGTGAGGGTCAGGCTTCGGGGAAGTGTTAGGGTTAGGGTTCGGGCTAGGGTTAGGGTTAGGGGACGGGGACGGTTTAGGGTACAGGTGAGGGTACGACAACGCTTTAGGGGGAGCGTACGTGTGAGGGCGCGGGTTAGTGTCAGCGTACGGGTTAGGATTAGGGGACGGGTGAGGGTCAGGCTTCGGTGAAGGGTTAGGGTTAGGGTTCGGGCTAGGGTTAGGGTTAGGGGACGGGGACGGTTTAGGGTCCAGGTGAGGGTACGACAACGCTTTAGGGGGAGCGTACGTGTGAGGGCGCGGGTTAGTGTCAGCGTACGGGTTAGGATTAGGGGACGGGTGAGGGTCAGGCTTCGGGGAAGGGTTAGGGTTAGGGTTCGGGCTAGGGTTAGGGTTAGGGGACGGGGACGGTTTAGGGTCCAGGTGAGGGTACGACAACGCTTTAGGGGGAGCGTACGTGTGAGGGCGCGGGTTAGTGTCAGCGTACGGGTTAGGATTAGGGGAAGGGTGAGGGTCAGGCTTCGGGGAAGGGTTAGGGTTAGGGTTCGGGCTAGGGTTAGGGTTAGGGGACGGGGACGGTTTAGGGTCCAGGTGAGGGTACGACAACGCTTTAGGGGGAGCATACGTGTGAGGGCGCGGGTTAGTGTCAGTGTACGGGTTAGGATTAGGGGACGGGTGAGGGTCAGGCTTCGGGGAAGGGTTAGGGTTAGGGTTCGGGCTAGGGTTAGGGTTAGGGGACGGGGACGGTTTAGGGTCCAGGTGAGGGTACGACAACGCTTTAGGGGGAGCGTACGTGTGAGGGCGCGGGTTAGTGTCAGCGTACGGGTTAGGATTAGGGGACGGGTGAGGGTCAGGCTTCGGGGAAGGGTTAGGGTTAGGGTTCGGGCTAGGGTTAGGGTTAGGGGACGGGGACGATTTAGGGTCCAGGTGAGGGTACGACAACGCTTTAGGGGGAGCGTACGTGTGAGGGCGCGGGTTAGTGTCAGCGTACGGGTTAGGATTGGGGACGGGTGAGGGTCAGGCTTCGGGGAAGGGTTAGGGTTAGGGTTCGGGCTAGGGTTAGGGTTAGGGGACGGGGACGGTTTAGGGTCCAGGTGAGGGTACGACAACGCTTTAGGGGGAGCGTACGTGTGAGGGCGCGGGTTAGTGTCAGCGTACGGGTTAGGATTAGGGGACGGGTGAGGGTCAGGCTTCGGGGAAGGGTTAGGGTTAGGGTTCGGGCTAGGGTTAGGGTTAGGGGACGGGGACGGTTTAGGGTCCAGGTGAGGGTACGACAACCCTTTAGGGGGAGCGTACGTGTGAGGGCGCGGGTTAGTGTCAGCGTACGGGTTAGGATTAGGGGACGGGTGAGGGTCAGGCTTCGGGGAAGTGTTAGGGTTAGGGTTCGGGCTAGGGTTAGGGTTAGGGGACGGGGACGGTTTAGGGTCCAGGTGAGGGTACGACAACGCTTTAGGGGGAGCGTACGTGTGAGGGCGCGGGTTAGTGTCAGCGTACGGGTTAGGATTAGGGGACGGGTGAGGGTCAGGCTTCGGGGAAGGGTTAGGGTTAGGGTTCGGGCTAGGGTTAGGGTTAGGGGACGGGGACGGTTTAGGGTCCAGGTGAGGGTACGACAACGCTTTAGGGGGAGCGTACGTGTGAGGGCGCGGGTTAGTGTCAGCGTACGGGTTATGATTAGGGGACGGGTGAGGGTCAGGCTTCGGGGAAGGGTTAGGGTTAGCGTTCGGGCTAGGGTTAGGGTTAGGGGACGGGCACGGTTTAGGGTCCAGGTGAGGGTACGACAACGCTTTAGGGGGAGCGTACGTGTGAGGGCGCGGGTTAGTGTCAGCGTACGGGTTAGGATTAGGGGACGGGTGAGGGTCAGGCTTCGGGGAAGGGTTAGGGTTAGGGTTCGGGCTAGGGATAGGGTTAGGGGACGGGGACGGTTTAGGGTCCAGGTGAGGGTACGACAACGCTTTAGGGGGAGCGTACGTGTGAGGGCGCGGGTTAGTGTCAGCGTAGGGGTTAGGATTAGGGGACGGGTGAGGGTCAGGCTTCGGGGAAGGGTTAGGGTTAGGGTACGGGCTAGGGTTAGGGTTAGGGGACGGGGACGGTTTAGGGTCCAGGTGAGGGTACGACAACGCTTTAGGGGGAGCGTACGTGTGAGGGCGCGGGTTAGTGTCAGCGTACGGGTTAGGATTATGGGACGGGTGAGGGTCAGGCTTCGGGGAAGTGTTAGGGTTAGGGTTCGGGCTAGGGTTAGGGTTAGGGGACGGGGACGGTTTAGGGTACAGGTGAGGGTACGACAACGCTTTAGGGGGAGCGTACGTGTGAGGGCGCGGGTTAGTGTCAGCGTACGGGTTAGGATTAGGGGACGGGTGAGGGTCAGGCTTCGGTGAAGGGTTAGGGTTAGGGTTCGGGCTAGGGTTAGGGTTAGGGGAAGGGGACGGTTTAGGGTCCAGGTGAGGGTACGACAACGCTTTAGGGGGAGC
Organism: Globicephala melas; assembly: GCF_963455315.2. Lineage (NCBI taxonomy): Eukaryota > Metazoa > Chordata > Mammalia > Artiodactyla > Delphinidae > Globicephala > Globicephala melas. The sequence goes on along the minus strand of NW_027207529.1, from coordinate 70,905 downwards.
GTACGTGTGAGGGCGCGGGTTAGTGTCAGCGTACGGGTTAGGATTAGGGGACGGGTGAGGGTCAGGCTTCGGGGAAGGGTTAGGGTTAGGGTTCGGGCTAGGGTTAGGGTTAGGGGACGGGGACGGTTTAGGGTCCAGGTGAGGGTACGACAACGCTTTAGGGGGAGCGTACGTGTGAGGGCGCGGGTTATTGTCAGCGTACGGGTTAGGATTAGGGGAGGGGTGAGGGTCAGGCTTCGGGGAAGGGTTAGGGTTAGGGTTCGGGCTAGGGTTAGGGTTAGGGGACGGGGACGATTTAGGGTCCAGGTGAGGGTACGACAACGCTTTAGGGGGAGCGTACGTGTGAGGGCGCGGGTTAGTGTCAGCGTACGGGTTAGGATTGGGGACGGGTGAGGGTCAGGCTTCGGGGAAGGGTTAGGGTTAGGGTTCGGGCTAGGGTTAGGGTTAGGGGACGGGGACGGTTTAGGGTCCAGGTGAGGGTACGACAACGCTTTAGGGGGAGCGTACGTGTGAGGGCGCTGGTTAGTGTCAGCGTACGGGTTAGGATTAGGGGACGGGTGAGGGTCAGGCTTTGGGGAAGTGTTAGGGTTAGGGTTCGGGCTAGGGTTAGGGTTAGGGGACGGGGACGGTTTAGGGTCCAGGTGAGGGTACGACAACGCTTTAGGGGGAGCGTACGTGTGAGGGCGCGGGTTAGTGTCAGCGTACGTGTTAGGATTAGGGGACGGGTGAGGGTCAGGCTTCGGGGAAGTGTTAGGGTTAGGGTTCGGGCTAGGGTTAGGGTTAGGGGACGGGGACGGTTTAGGGTCCAGGTGAGGGTACGACAACCCTTTAGGGGGAGCGTACGTGTGAGGGCGCGGGTTAGTGTCAGCGTACGGGTTAGGATTAGGGGACGGGTGAGGGTCAGGCTTCGGGGAAGTGTTAGGGTTAGGGTTCGGGCTAGGGTTAGGGTTAGGGGACGGGGACGGTTTAGGGTCCAGGTGAGGGTACGACAACGCTTTAGGGGGAGCGTACGTGTGAGGGCGCGGGTTAGTGTCAGCGTACGGGTTAGGATTAGGGGACGGGTGAGGGTCAGGCTTCGGGGAAGGGTTAGGGTTAGGGTTCGGGCTAGGGTTAGGGTTAGGGGACGGGGACGGTTTAGGGTCCAAGTGAGGGTACGACAACGCTTTAGGGGGAGCGTAAGTGTGAGGGCGCGGGTTAGTGTCAGCGTACGGGTTAGGATTCGGGGACGGGTGAGGGTCAGGCTTCGGGGAAGGGTTAGGGTTAGGGTTTGGGCTAGGGTTAGGGTTAGGGGACGGGGAAGGTTTAGGGTCCAGGTGAGGGTACGACAACGCTTTAGGGGGAGCGTACGTGTGAGGGCGTGGGTTAGTGTCAGAGTACGGGTTAGGATTAGGGGACGGGTGAGGGTCAGGCTTCGGGGAAGGGTTAGGGTTAGGGTTCGGGCTAGGGTTAGGGTTAGGGGACGGGGACGGTTTAGGGTCCAGGTGAGGGTACGACAACGCTTTAGGGGGAGCGTACGTGTGAGGGCGCGGGTTAGTGTCAGCGTACGGGTTAGGATTGGGGACGGGTGAGGGTCAGGCTTCGGGGAAGGGTTAGGGTTAGGGTTCGGGCTAGGGTTAGGGTTAGGGGACGGGGACGGTTTAGGGTCCAGGTGAGGGTACGACAACGCTTTAGGGGGAGCGTACGTGTGAGGGCGCGGGTTAGTGTCAGCGTACGGGTTAGGATTAGGGGACGGGTGAGGGTCAGGCTTTGGGGAAGTGTTAGGGTTAGGGTTCGGGCTAGGGTTAGGGTTAGGGGACGGGGACGGTTTAGGGTCCAGGTGAGGGTACGACAACGCTTTAGGGGGAGCGTACGTGTGAGGGCGCGGGTTAGTGTCAGCGTACGTGTTAGGATTAGGGGACGGGTGAGGGTCAGGCTTCGGGGAAGGGTTAGGGTTAGGGTTCGGGCTAGGGTTAGGGTTAGGGGACGGGGACGGTTTAGGGTTCAGGTGAGTGTACGACAACCCTTTAGGGGGAGCGTACGTGTGAGGGCGTGGGTTAGTGTCAGCGTACGGGTTAGGATTAGGGGACGGGTGAGGGTCAGGCTTCGGGGAAGTGTTAGGGTTAGGGTTCGGGCTAGGGTTAGGGTTAGGGGACGGGGACGGTTTAGGGTCCAGGTGAGGGTACGACAACGCTTTAGGGGGAGCGTACGTGTGAGGGCGCGGGTTAGTGTCAGCGTACGGGTTAGGATTAGGGGACGGGTGAGGGTCAGGCTTCGGGGAAGGGTTAGGGTTAGGGTTCGGGCTAGGGTTAGGGTTAGGGGACGGGGACGGTTTAGGGTCCAAGTGAGGGTATGACAACGCTTTAGGGGGAGCGTACGTGTGAGGGCGCGGGTTAGTGTCAGCGTACGGGTTAGGATTAGGGGACGGGTGAGGGTCAGGCTTCGGGGAAGGGTTAGGGTTAGGGTTCGGGCTAGGGTTAGGGTTAGGGGACGGGGACGGTTTAGGGTCCAGGTGAGGGTACGACAACGCTTTAGGGGGAGCATACGTGTGAGGGCGCGGGTTAGTGTCAGCGTACGGGTTAGGATTAGGGGACGGGTGAGGGTCAGGCTTCGGGGAAGGGTTAGGGTTAGGGTTCGGGCTAGGGTTAGGGTTAGGGGACGGGGATGGTTTAGGGTCCAGGTGAGGGTACGACAACGCTTCAGGGGGAGCGTACGTGTGAGGGCGCGGGTTAGTGTCAGCGTACGGGTTAGGATTAGGGGACGGGTGAGTGTCAGGCTTCGGGGAAGGGTTAGGGTTAGGGTTCGGGCTAGGGTTAGGGTTAGGGGACGGGGACGGTTTAGGGTCCAGGTGAGGGTACGACAACGCTTCAGGGGGAGCGTACGTGTGAGGGCGCGGGTTAGTGTCAGCGTACGGGTTAGGATTAGGGGACGGGTGAGGGTCAGGCTTCGGGGAAGTGTTAGGGTTAGGGTTCGGGCTAGGGTTAGGGTTAGGGGACGGGGACGGTTTAGGGTACAGGTGAGGGTACGACAACGCTTTAGGGGGAGCGTACGTGTGAGGGCGCGGGTTAGTGTCAGCGTACGGGTTAGGATTAGGGGACGGGTGAGGGTCAGGCTTCGGTGAAGGGTTAGGGTTAGGGTTCGGGCTAGGGTTAGGGTTAGGGGAAGGGGACGGTTTAGGGTCCAGGTGAGGGTACGACAACGCTTTAGGGGGAGCGTACGTGTGAGGGCGCGGGTTAGTGTCAGCGTACGGGTTAGGATTAGGGGACGGGTGAGGGTCAGGCTTCGGGGAAGGGTTAGGGTTAGGGTTCGGGCTAGGGTTAGGGTTAGGGGACGGGGACGGTTTAGGGTCCAGGTGAGGGTACGACAACGCTTTAGGGGGAGCGTACGTGTGAGGGCGCGGGTTAGTGTCAGCGTACGGGTTAGGATTGGGGACGGGTGAGGGTCAGGCTTCGGGGAAGGGTTAGGGTTAGGGTTCGGGCTAGGGTTAGGGTTAGGGGACGGGGACGGTTTAGGGTCCAGGTGAGGGTACGACAACGCTTTAGGGGGAGCGTACGTGTGAGGGCGCGGGTTAGTGTCAGCGTACGGGTTAGGATTAGGGGACGGGTGAGGGTCAGGCTTTGGGGAAGTGTTAGGGTTAGGGTTCGGGCTAGGGTTAGGGTTAGGGGACGGGGACGGTTTAGGGTCCAGGTGAGGGTACGACAACGCTTTAGGGGGAGCGTACGTGTGAGGGCGCGGGTTAGTGTCAGCGTACGTGTTAGGATTAGGGGACGGGTGAGGGTCAGGCTTCGGGGAAGTGTTAGGGTTAGGGTTCGGGCTAGGGTTAGGGTTAGGGGACGGGGACGGTTTAGGGTCCAGGTGAGGGTACGACAACCCTTTAGGGGGAGCGTACGTGTGAGGGCGCGGGTTAGTGTCAGCGTACGGGTTAGGATTAGGGGACGGGTGAGGGTCAGGCTTCGGGGAAGTGTTAGGGTTAGGGTTCGGGCTAGGGTTAGGGTTAGGGGACGGGGACGGTTTAGGGTCCAGGTGAGGGTACGACAACGCTCTAGGGGGAGCGTACGTGTGAGGGCGCGGGTTAGTGTCAGCGTACGGGTTACGATTAGGGGAAGGGTGAGGGTCAGGCTTCGCGGAAGTGTTAGGGTTAGGGTTCGGGCTAAGGTTAGGGTTAGGGGACGGGGACGGTTTAGGGTCCAGGTGAGGGTACGACAACGCTTTAGGGGGAGCCTACGTGTGAGGGCGCGGGTTAGTGTCTGTGTACGGGTTAGGATTAGTGGAAGGGTGAGTGTCAGGCTTCGGGGAAGGGTTAGGGTTAGGGTTCGGGCTAGGGTTAGGGTTAGGGGACGGGGACGGTTTAGGGTCCAGGTGAGGGTACGACAACGCTTTAGGGGGAGCGTACGTGTGAGGGCGCGGCTTAGTGTCAGCGTACGGGTTAGGATTAGGGGACGGGTGAGGGTCAGGCTTCGGGGAAGGGTTAGGGTTAGGGTTCGGGCTAGGGTTAGGGTTAGGGGACGGGGACGGTTTAGGGTCCAGGTGAGGGTACGACAACGCTTTAGGGGGAGCGTACGTGTGAGGGCGCGGTTTAGTGTCAACGTACGGGTTAGGATTAGGGGACGGGTGAGGGTCAGGCTTCGGGGAAGGGTTAGGGTTAGGGTTCGGGCTAGGGTTAGGGTTAGGGGACGGGGACGGTTTAGGGTCCAGGTGAGGGTACGACAACGCTTTAGGGGGAGCGTACGTGTGAGGGCGCGGGTTAGTGTCAGCGTACGGGTTAGGATTAGGGGACGGGTGAGGGTCAGGCTTCGGGGAAGGGTTAGGGTTAGTGTACGGGCTAGGGTTAGGGTTAGGGGACGGGGACGGTTTAGGGTCCAGGTGAGGGTACGACAACGCTTTAGGGGGAGCGTACGTGTGAGGGCGCGGGTTAGTGTCAGCGTACGGGTTAGGATTAGGGGACGGGTGAGGGTCAGGCTTCGGGGAAGTGTTAGGGTTAGGGTTCGGGCTAGGGTTAGGGTTAGGGGACGGGGACGGTTTAGGGTACAGGTGAGGGTACGACAACGCTTTAGGGGGAGCGTACGTGTGAGGGCGCGGGTTAGTGTCAGCGTACGGGTTAGGATTAGGGGACGGGTGAGGGTCAGGCTTCGGTGAAGTGTTAGGGTTAGGGTTCGGGCTAGGGTTAGGGTTAGGGGACGGGGACGGTTTAGGGTCCAGGTGAGGGTACGACAACGCTTTAGGGGGAGCGTACGTGTGAGGGCGCGGGTTAGTGTCAGCGTACGGGTTAGGATTAGGGGACGGGTGAGGGTCAGGCTTCGGGGAAGTGTTAGGGTTAGGGTTCGGGCTAGGGTTAGGGTTAGGGGACGGGGACGGTTTAGGGTCCAGGTGAGGGTACGACAACGCTTTAGGGGGAGCGTACGTGTGAGGGCGCGGGTTAGTGTCAGCGTACGTGTTAGGATTAGGGGACGGGTGAGGGTCAGGCTTCGGGGAAGGGTTAGGGTTAGGGTTCGGGCTAGGGTTAGGGTTAGGGGACGGGGACGGTTTAGGGTCCAGGTGAGGGTACGACAACCCTTTAGGGGGAGCGTACGTGTGAGGGCGCGGGTTAGTGTCAGCGTACGGGTTAGGATTAGGGGACGGGTGAGGGTCAGGCTTCGGGGAAGTGTTAGGGTTAGGGTTCGGGCTAGGGTTAGAGTTAGGGGACGGGGACGGTTTAGGGTCCAGGTGAGGGTACGACAACGCTTTAGGGGGAGCGTACGTGTGAGGGCGCGGGTTAGTGTCAGCGTACGGGTTAGGATTAGGGGACGGGTGAGCGTCAGGCTTCGGGGAAGGGTTAGGGTTAGGGTTCGGGCTAGGGTTAGGGTTAGGGGACGGGGACGGTTTAGGGTCCAAGTGAGGGTACGACAACGCTTTAGGGGGAGCATAAGTGTGAGGGCGCGGGTTAGTGTCAGCGTACGGGTTAGGATTAGGGGACGGGTGAGGGTCAGGCTTCGGGGAAGGGTTAGGGTTAGGGTTCGGGCTAGGGTTAGGGTTAGGGGACGGGGAAGGTTTAGGGTCCAGGTGAGGGTACGACAACGCTTTAGGGGGAGCGTACGTGTGAGGGCGCGGGTTAGTGTCAGCGTACGGGTTAGGATTAGGGGACGGGTGAGGGTCAGGCTTCGGGGAAGGGTTAGGGTTAGGTTTCGGGCTAGGGTTAGGGTTAGGGGACGGGGACGGTTTAGGGTCCAGGTGAGGGTACGACAACGCTTTAGGGGGAGCGTACGTGTGAGGGCGCGGGTTAGTGTCAGCGTACGGGTTAGGATTAGGGGACGGGTGAGGGTCAGGCTTCGGGGAAGGGTTAGGGTTAGGGTTCGGGCTAGGGTTAGGTTTAGGGGACGGGGACGGTTTAGGGTCCAGGTGAGGGTACGACAACGCTTTAGGGGGAGCGTACGTGTGAGGGCGCGGGTTAGTGTCAGCGTACGGGTTAGGATTGGGGACGGGTGAGGGTCAGGCTTCGGGGAAGGGTTAGGGTTAGGGTTCGGGCTAGGGTTAGGGTTAGGGGACGGGGACGGTTTAGGGTCCAGGTGAGGGTACGACAACGCTTTAGGGGGAGCGTACGTGTGAGGGCGCGGGTTAGTGTCAGCGTACGGGTTAGGATTAGGGGACGGGTGAGGGTCAGGCTTTGGGGAAGTGTTAGGGTTAGGGTTCGGGCTAGGGTTAGGGTTAGGGGACGGGGACGGTTTAGGGTCCAGGTGAGGGTACGACAACGCTTTAGGGGGAGCGTACGTGTGAGGGCGCGGGTTAGTGTCAGCGTACGTGTTAGGATTAGGGGACGGGTGAGGGTCAGGCTTCGGGGAAGTGTTAGGGTTAGGGTTCGGGCTAGGGTTAGGGTTAGGGGACGGGGACGGTTTAGGGTCCAGGTGAGGGTACGACAACACTTTAGGGGGAGCGTACGTGTGAGGGCGCGGGTTAGTGTCAGCGTACGGGTTAGGATTAGGGGACGGGTGAGGGTCAGGCTTCGGGGAAGTGTTAGGGTTAGGGTTCGGGCTAGGGTTAGGGTTAGGGGACGGGGACGGTTTAGGGTCCAGGTGAGGGTACGACAACGCTCTAGGGGGAGCGTACGTGTGAGGGCGTGGGTTAGTGTCAGCGTACGGGTTACGATTAGGGGAAGGGTGAGGGTCAGGCTTCGCGGAAGTGTTAGGGTTAGGGTTCGGGCTAAGGTTAGGGTTAGGGGACGGGGACGGTTTAGGGTCCAGGTGAGGGTACGACAACGCTTTAGGGGGAGCCTACGTGTGAGGGCGCGGGTTAGTGTCTGTGTACGGGTTAGGATTAGTGGAAGGGTGAGTGTCAGGCTTCGGGGAAGGGTTAGGGTTAGGGTTCGGGCTAGGGTTAGGGTTAGGGGACGGGGACGGTTTAGGGTCCAGGTGAGGGTACGACAACGCTTTAGGGGGAGCGTACGTGTGAGGGCGCGGCTTAGTGTCAGCGTACGGGTTAGGATTAGGGGACGGGTGAGGGTCAGGCTTCGGGGAAGGGTTAGGGTTAGGGTTCGGGCTAGGGTTAGGGTTAGGGGACGGGGACGGTTTAGGGTCCAGGTGAGGGTACGACAACGCTTTAGGGGGAGCGTACGTGTGAGGGCGCGGTTTAGTGTCAACGTACGGGTTAGGATTAGGGGACGGGTGAGGGTCAGGCTTCGGGGAAGGGTTAGGGTTAGGGTTCGGGCTAGGGTTAGGGTTAGGGGACGGGGACGGTTTAGGGTCCAGGTGAGGGTACGACAACGCTTTAGGGGGAGCGTACGTGTGAGGGCGCGGGTTAGTGTCAGCGTACGGGTTAGGATTAGGGGACGGGTGAGGGTCAGGCTTCGGGGAAGGGTTAGGGTTAGGGTACGGGCTAGGGTTAGGGTTAGGGGACGGGGACGGTTTAGGGTCCAGGTGAGGGTACGACAACGCTTTAGGGGGAGCGTACGTGTGAGGGCGCGGGTTAGTGTCAGCGTACGGGTTAGGATTAGGGGACGGGTGAGGGTCAGGCTTCGGGGAAGTGTTAGGGTTAGGGTTCGGGCTAGGGTTAGGGTTAGGGGACGGGGACGGTTTAGGGTACAGGTGAGGGTACGACAACGCTTTAGGGGGAGCGTACGTGTGAGGGCGCGGGTTAGTGTCAGCGTACGGGTTAGGATTAGGGGACGGGTGAGGGTCAGGCTTCGGTGAAGTGTTAGGGTTAGGGTTCGGGCTAGGGTTAGGGTTAGGGGACGGGGACGGTTTAGGGTCCAGGTGAGGGTACGACAACGCTTTAGGGGGAGCGTACGTGTGAGGGCGCGGGTTAGTGTCAGCGTACGGGTTAGGATTAGGGGACGGGTGAGGGTCAGGCTTCGGGGAAGTGTTAGGGTTAGGGTTCGGGCTAGGGTTAGGGTTAGGGGACGGGGACGGTTTAGGGTCCAGGTGAGGGTACGACAACGCTTTAGGGGGAGCGTACGTGTGAGGGCGCGGGTTAGTGTCAGCGTACGTGTTAGGATTAGGGGACGGGTGAGGGTCAGGCTTCGGGGAAGGGTTAGGGTTAGGGTTCGGGCTAGGGTTAGGGTTAGGGGACGGGGACGGTTTAGGGTCCAGGTGAGGGTACGACAACCCTTTAGGGGGAGCGTACGTGTGAGGGCGCGGGTTAGTGTCAGCGTACGGGTTAGGATTAGGGGACGGGTGAGGGTCAGGCTTCGGGGAAGTGTTAGGGTTAGGGTTCGGGCTAGGGTTAGAGTTAGGGGACGGGGACGGTTTAGGGTCCAGGTGAGGGTACGACAACGCTTTAGGGGGAGCGTACGTGTGAGGGCGCGGGTTAGTGTCAGCGTACGGGTTAGGATTAGGGGACGGGTGAGCGTCAGGCTTCGGGGAAGGGTTAGGGTTAGGGTTCGGGCTAGGGTTAGGGTTAGGGGACGGGGACGGTTTAGGGTCCAAGTGAGGGTACGACAACGCTTTAGGGGGAGCATAAGTGTGAGGGCGCGGGTTAGTGTCAGCGTACGGGTTAGGATTAGGGGACGGGTGAGGGTCAGGCTTCGGGGAAGGGTTAGGGTTAGGGTTCGGGCTAGGGTTAGGGTTAGGGGACGGGGAAGGTTTAGGGTCCAGGTGAGGGTACGACAACGCTTTAGGGGGAGCGTACGTGTGAGGGCGCGGGTTAGTGTCAGCGTACGGGTTAGGATTAGGGGACGGGTGAGGGTCAGGCTTCGGGGAAGGGTTAGGGTTAGGTTTCGGGCTAGGGTTAGGGTTAGGGGACGGGGACGGTTTAGGGTCCAGGTGAGGGTACGACAACGCTTTAGGGGGAGCGTACATGTGAGGGCGCGGTTTAGTGTCAACGTACGGGTTAGGATTAGGGGACGGGTGAGGGTCAGGCTTCGGGGAAGGGTTAGGGTTAGGGTTCGGGCTAGGGTTAGGGTTAGGGGACGGGGACGGTTTAGGGTCCAGGTGAGGGTACGACAACGCTTTAGGGGGAGCATACGTGTGAGGGCGCGGGTTAGTGTCAGCGTACGGGTTAGGATTAGGGGACGGGTGAGGGTCAGGCTTCGGGGAAGGGTTAGGGTTAGGGTTCGGGCTAGGGTTAGGGTTAGGGGACGGGGATGGTTTAGGGTCCAGGTGAGGGTACGACAACGCTTCAGGGGGAGCGTACGTGTGAGGGCGCGGGTTAGTGTCAGCGTACGGGTTAGGATTAGGGGACTGGTGAGGGTCAGGCTTCGGGGAAGGGTTAGGGTTAGGGTTCGGGCTAGGGTTAGGGTTAGGGGACGGGGACGGTTTAGGGTCCAGGTGAGGGTACGACAACGCTTCAGGGGGAGCGTACGTGTGAGGGCGCGGGTTAGTGTCAGCGTACGGGTTAGGATTAGGGGACGGGTGAGGGTCAGGCTTCGGGGAAGGGTTAGGGTTAGGGTTCGGTCTAGGGTTAGGGTTAGGGGACGGGGACGGTTTAGGGTCCAGGTGAGGGTACGACAACGCTTTAGGGGGAGCGTACGTGTGAGGGCGCGGGTTAGTGTCAGCGTACGGGTTAGGATTAGGGGACGGGTGAGGGTCAGGCTTCGGGGAAGTGTTAGGGTTAGGGTTCTGGCTAGGGTTAGGGTTAGGGGACGGGGACGGTTTAGGGTCCAGGTGAGGGTACGACAACGCTTTAGGGGGAGCGTACGTGTGAGGGCGCGGGTTAGTGTCAGCGTACGGGTTAGGATTAGGGGACAGGTGAGGGTCAGGCTTCGGGGAAGGGTTAGGGTTAGGGTTCGGGCTAGGGTTAGGGTTAGGGGACGGGCACGGTTTAGGGTCCAGGTGAGGGTACGACAACGCTTTAGGGGGAGCGTACGTGTGAGGGCGCGGGTTAGTGTCAGCGTACGGGTTAGGATTAGGGGACGGGTGAGGGTCAGGCTTCGGGGAAGGGTTAGGGTTAGGGTTCGGGCTAGGGATAGGGTTAGGGGACGGGGACGGTTTAGGGTCCAGGTGAGGGTACGACAACGCTTTAGGGGGAGCGTACGTGTGAGGGCGCGGGTTAGTGTCAGCGTACGGGTTAGGATTAGGGGACGGGTGAGGGTCAGGCTTCGGGGAAGGGTTAGGGTTAGGGTACGGGCTAGGGTAAGGGTTAGGGGACGGGGACGGTTTAGGGTCCAGGTGAGGGTACGACAACGCTTTAGGGGGAGCGTACGTGTGAGGGCGCGGGTTAGTGTCAGCGTACGGGTTAGGATTAGGGGACGGGTGAGGGTCAGGCTTCGGGGAAGTGTTAGGGTTAGGGTTCGGGCTAGGGTTAGGGTTAGGGGACGGGGACGGTTTAGGGTACAGGTGAGGGTACAACAACGCTTTAGGGGGAGCGTACGTGTGAGGGCGCGGGTTAGTGTCAGCGTACGGGTTAGGATTAGGGGACGGGTGAGGGTCAGGCTTCGGGGAAGGGTTAGGGTTAGGGTTCGGGCTAGGGTTAGGGTTAGGGGACGGGGACGGTTTAGGGTCCAGGTGAGGGTACGACAACGCTTTAGGGGGAGCGTACGTGTGAGGGCGCGGGTTAGTGTCAGCGTACGGGTTAGGATTAGGGGACGGGTGAGGGTCAGGCTTCGGGGAAGGGTTAGGGTTAGGGTTCGGGCTAGGGTTAGGGTTAGGGGACGGGGACGGTTTAGGGTCCAGGTGAGGGTACGACAACGCTTTAGGGGGAGCGTACGTGTGAGGGCGCGGGTTAGTGTCAGCGTACGGGTTAGGATTAGGGGACGGGTGAGGGTCAGGCTTCGGGGAAGGGTTAGGGTTAGGGTTCGGGCTAGGGTTAGGGTTAGGGGACGGGGACGGTTTAGGGTCCAGGTGAGGGTACGACAACGCTTTAGGGGGAGCATACGTGTGAGTGCGCGGGTTAGTGTCAGTGTACGGGTTAGGATTAGGGGACGGGTGAGGGTCAGGCTTCGGGGAAGGGTTAGGGTTAGGGTTCGGGCTAGGGTTAGGGTTAGGGGACGGGGACGGTTTAGGGTCCAGGTGAGGGTACGACAACGCTTTAGGGGGAGCGTACGTGTGAGGGCGCGGGTTAGTGTCAGCGTACGGGTTAGGATTAGGGGACGGGTGAGGGTCAGGCTTCGGGGAAGGGTTAGGGTTAGGGTTCGGGCTAGGGTTAGGGTTAGGGGACGGGGACGATTTAGGGTCCAGGTGAGGGTACGACAACGCTTTAGGGGGAGCGTACGTGTGAGGGCGCGGGTTAGTGTCAGCGTACGGGTTAGGATTGGGGACGGGTGAGGGTCAGGCTTCGGGGAAGGGTTAGGGTTAGGGTTCGGGCTAGGGTTAGGGTTAGGGGACGGGGACGGTTTAGGGTCCAGGTGAGGGTACGACAACGCTTTAGGGGGAGCGTACGTGTGAGGGCGCGGGTTAGTGTCAGCGTACGGGTTAGGATTAGGGGACGGGTGAGGGTCAGGCTTCGCGGAAGGGTTAGGGTTAGGGTTCGGGCTAGGGTTAGGGTTAGGGGACGGGGACGGTTTAGGGTCCAGGTGAGGGTACGACAACCCTTTAGGGGGAGCGTACGTGTGAGGGCGCGGGTTAGTGTCAGCGTACGGGTTAGGATTAGGGGACGGGTGAGGGTCAGGCTTCGGGGAAGTGTTAGGGTTAGGGTTCGGGCTAGGGTTAGGGTTAGGGGACGGGGACGGTTTAGGGTCCAGGTGAGGGTACGACAACGCTTTAGGGGGAGCGTAAGTGTGAGGGCGCGGGTTAGTGTCAGCGTACGGGTTAGGATTCGGGGACGGGTGAGGGTCAGGCTTCGGGGAAGGGTTAGGGTTAGGGTTCGGGCTAGGGTTAGGGTTAGGGGACGGGGACGGTTTAGGGTCCAGGTGAGGGTACGACAACGCTTTAGGGGGAGCGTACGTGTGAGGGCGCGGGTTAGTGTCAGCGTACGGGTTAGGATTGGGGACGGGTGAGGGTCAGGCTTCGGGGAAGGGTTAGGGTTAGGGTTCGGGCTAGGGTTAGGGTTAGGGGACGGGGACGGTTTAGGGTCCAGGTGAGGGTACGACAACGCTTTAGGGGGAGCGTACGTGTGAGGGCGCGGGTTAGTGTCAGCGTACGGGTTAGGATTAGGGGACGGGTGAGGGTCAGGCTTTGGGGAAGTGTTAGGGTTAGGGTTCGGGCTAGGGTTAGGGTTAGGGGACGGGGACGGTTTAGGGTCCAGGTGAGGGTACGACAACGCTTTAGGGGGAGCGTACGTGTGAGGGCGCGGGTTAGTGTCAGCGTACGTGTTAGGATTAGGGGACGGGTGAGGGTCAGGCTTCGGGGAAGGGTTAGGGTTAGGGTTCGGGCTAGGGTTAGGGTTAGGGGACGGGGACGGTTTAGGGTTCAGGTGAGTGTACGACAACCCTTTAGGGGGAGCGTACGTGTGAGGGCGTGGGTTAGTGTCAGCGTACGGGTTAGGATTAGGGGACGGGTGAGGGTCAGGCTTCGGGGAAGTGTTAGGGTTAGGGTTCGGGCTAGGGTTAGGGTTAGGGGACGGGGACGGTTTAGGGTCCAGGTGAGGGTACGACAACGCTTTAGGGGGAGCGTACGTGTGAGGGCGCGGGTTAGTGTCAGCGTACGGGTTAGGATTAGGGGACGGGTGAGGGTCAGGCTTCGGGGAAGGGTTAGGGTTAGGGTTCGGGCTAGGGTTAGGGTTAGGGGACGGGGACGGTTTAGGGTCCAAGTGAGGGTATGACAACGCTTTAGGGGGAGCGTACGTGTGAGGGCGCGGGTTAGTGTCAGCGTACGGGTTAGGATTAGGGGACGGGTGAGGGTCAGGCTTCGGGGAAGGGTTAGGGTTAGGGTTCGGGCTAGGGTTAGGGTTAGGGAACGGGGAAGGTTTAGGGTCCAGGTGAGGGTACGACAACGCTTTAGGGGGAGCGTACGTGTGAGGGCGCGGGTTAGTGTCAGCGTACGGGTTAGGATTAGGGGACGGGTGAGGGTCAGGCTTCGGGGAAGGTTTAGGGTTAGGTTTCGGGCTAGGGTTAGGGTTAGGGTACGGGGACGGTTTAGGGTCCAGGTGAGGGTACGACAACGCTTTAGGGGGAGCGTACGTGTGAGGGCGCGGTTTAGTGTCAACGTACGGGTTAGGATTAGGGGACGGGTGAGGGTCAGGCTTCGGGGAAGGGTTAGGGTTAGGGTTCGGGCTAGGGTTAGGGTTAGGGGACGGGGACGGTTTAGGGTCCAGGTGAGGGTACGACAACGCTTTAGGGGGAGCATACGTGTGAGGGCGCGGGTTAGTGTCAGCGTACGGGTTAGGATTAGGGGAAGGGTGAGGGTCAGGCTTCGGGGAAGGGTTAGGGTTAGGGTTCGGGCTAGGTTTAGGGTTAGGGGACGGGGATGGTTTAGGGTCCAGGTGAGGGTACGACAACGCTTCAGGGGGAGCGTACGTGTGAGGGCGCGGGTTAGTGTCAGCGTACGGGTTAGGATTAGGGGACGGGTGAGTGTCAAGCTTCGGGGAAGGGTTAGGGTTAGGGTTCGGGCTAGGGTTAGGGTTAGGGGACGGGGACGGTTTAGGGTCCAGGTGAGGGTACGACAACGCTTCAGGGGGAGCGTACGTGTGAGGGCGCGGGTTAGTGTCAGCGTACGGGTTAGGATTAGGGGACGGGTGAGGGTCAGGCTTCGGGGAAGTGTTAGGGTTAGGGTTCGGGCTAGGGTTAGGGTTAGGGGACGGGGACGGTTTAGGGTACAGGTGAGGGTACGACAACGCTTTAGGGGGAGCGTACGTGTGAGGGCGCGGGTTAGTGTCAGCGTACGGGTTAGGATTAGGGGACGGGTGAGGGTCAGGCTTCGGTGAAGGGTTAGGGTTAGGGTTCGGGCTAGGGTTAGGGTTAGGGGAAGGGGACGGTTTAGGGTCCAGGTGAGGGTACGACAACGCTTTAGGGGGAGCGTACGTGTGAGGGCGCGGGTTAGTGTCAGCGTACGGGTTAGGATTAGGGGACGGGTGAGGGTCAGGCTTCGGGGAAGGGTTAGGGTTAGGGTTCGGGCTAGGGTTAGGGTTAGGGGACGGGGACGGTTTAGGGTCCAGGTGAGGGTACGACAACGCTTTAGGGGGAGCGTACGTGTGAGGGCGCGGGTTAGTGTCAGCGTACGGGTTAGGATTGGGGACGGGTGAGGGTCAGGCTTCGGGGAAGGGTTAGGGTTAGGGTTCGGGCTAGGGTTAGGGTTAGGGGACGGGGACGGTTTAGGGTCCAGGTGAGGGTACGACAACGCTTTAGGGGGAGCGTACGTGTGAGGGCGCGGGTTAGTGTCAGCGTACGGGTTAGGATTAGGGGACGGGTGAGGGTCAGGCTTTGGGGAAGTGTTAGGGTTAGGGTTCGGGCTAGGGTTAGGGTTAGGGGACGGGGACGGTTTAGGGTCCAGGTGAGGGTACGACAACGCTTTAGGGGGAGCGTACGTGTGAGGGCGCGGGTTAGTGTCAGCGTACGGGTTAGGATTAGGGGACGGGTGAGGGTCAGGCTTCGGGGAAGTGTTAGGGTTAGGGTTCGGGCTAGGGTTAGGGTTAGGGGACGGGGACGGTTTAGGGTCCAGGTGAGGGTACGACAACCCTTTAGGGGGAGCGTACGTGTGAGGGCGCGGGTTAGTGTCAGCGTACGGGTTAGGATTAGGGGACGGGTGAGGGTCAGGCTTCGGGGAAGTGTTAGGGTTAGGGTTCGGGCTAGGGTTAGGGTTAGGGGACGGGGACGGTTTAGGGTCCAGGTGAGGGTACGACAACGCTCTAGGGGGAGCGTACGTGTGAGGGCGCGGGTTAGTGTCAGCGTACGGGTTACGATTAGGGGAAGGGTGAGGGTCAGGCTTCGCGGAAGTGTTAGGGTTAGGGTTCGGGCTAAGGTTAGGGTTAGGGGACGGGGACGGTTTAGGGTCCAGGTGAGGGTACGACAACGCTTTAGGGGGAGCCTACGTGTGAGGGCGCGGGTTAGTGTCTGTGTACGGGTTAGGATTAGTGGAAGGGTGAGTGTCAGGCTTCGGGGAAGGGTTAGGGTTAGGGTTCGGGCTAGGGTTAGGGTTAGGGGACGGGGACGGTTTAGGGTCCAGGTGAGGGTACGACAACGCTTTAGGGGGAGCGTACGTGTGAGGGCGCGGCTTAGTGTCAGCGTACGGGTTAGGATTATGGGACGGGTGAGGGTCAGGCTTCGGGGAAGGGTTAGGGTTAGGGTTCGGGCTAGGGTTAGGGTTAGGGGACGGGGACGGTTTAGGGTCCAGGTGAGGGTACGACAACGCTTTAGGGGGAGCGTACGTGTGAGGGCGCGGTTTAGTGTCAACGTACGGGTTAGGATTAGGGGACGGGTGAGGGTCAGGCTTCGGGGAAGGGTTAGGGTTAGGGTTCGGGCTAGGGTTAGGGTTAGGGGACGGGGACGGTTTAGGGTCCAGGTGAGGGTACGATAACGCTTTAGGGGGAGCGTACGTGTGAGGGCGCGGGTTAGTGTCAGCGTACGGGTTAGGATTAGGGGACGGGTGAGGGTCAGGCTTCGGGGAAGGGTTAGGGTTAGGGTACGGGCTAGGGTTAGGGTTAGGGGACGGGGACGGTTTAGGGTCCAGGTGAGGGTACGACAACGCTTTAGGGGGAGCGTACGTGTGAGGGCGCGGGTTAGTGTCAGCGTACGGGTTAGGATTAGGGGACGGGTGAGGGTCAGGCTTCGGGGAAGTGTTAGGGTTAGGGTTCGGGCTAGGGTTAGGGTTAGGGGACGGGGACGGTTTAGGGTCCAGGTGAGGGTACGACAACGCTTTAGGGGGAGCGTACGTGTGAGGGCGCGGGTTAGTGTCAGCGTACGGGTTAGGATTAGGGGACGGGTGAGGGTCAGGCTTCGGGGAAGGGTTAGGGTTAGGGTTCGGGCTAGGGTTAGGGTTAGGGGACGGGGACGGTTTAGGGTCCAAGTGAGGGTATGACAACGCTTTAGGGGGAGCGTACGTGTGAGGGCGCGGGTTAGTGTCAGCGTACGGGTTAGGATTAGGGGACGGGTGAGGGTCAGGCTTCGGGGAAGGGTTAGGGTTAGGGTTCGGGCTAGGGTTAGGGTTAGGGAACGGGGAAGGTTTAGGGTCCAGGTGAGGGTACGACAACGCTTTAGGGGGAGCGTACGTGTGAGGGCGCGGGTTAGTGTCAGCGTACGGGTTAGGATTAGGGGACGGGTGAGGGTCAGGCTTCGGGGAAGGTTTAGGGTTAGGTTTCGGGCTAGGGTTAGGGTTAGGGTACGGGGACGGTTTAGGGTCCAGGTGAGGGTACGACAACGCTTTAGGGGGAGCGTACGTGTGAGGGCGCGGTTTAGTGTCAACGTACGGGTTAGGATTAGGGGACGGGTGAGGGTCAGGCTTCGGGGAAGGGTTAGGGTTAGGGTTCGGGCTAGGGTTAGGGTTAGGGGACGGGGACGGTTTAGGGTCCAGGTGAGGGTACGACAACGCTTTAGGGGGAGCATACGTGTGAGGGCGCGGGTTAGTGTCAGCGTACGGGTTAGGATTAGGGGAAGGGTGAGGGTCAGGCTTCGGGGAAGGGTTAGGGTTAGGGTTCGGGCTAGGGTTAGGGTTAGGGGACGGGGATGGTTTAGGGTCCAGGTGAGGGTACGACAACGCTTCAGGGGGAGCGTACGTGTGAGGGCGCGGGTTAGTGTCAGCGTACGGGTTAGGATTAGGGGACGGGTGAGTGTCAAGCTTCGGGGAAGGGTTAGGGTTAGGGTTCGGGCTAGGGTTAGGGTTAGGGGACGGGGACGGTTTAGGGTCCAGGTGAGGGTACGACAACGCTTCAGGGGGAGCGTACGTGTGAGGGCGCGGGTTAGTGTCAGCGTACGGGTTAGGATTAGGGGACGGGTGAGGGTCAGGCTTCGGGGAAGTGTTAGGGTTAGGGTTCGGGCTAGGGTTAGGGTTAGGGGACGGGGACGGTTTAGGGTACAGGTGAGGGTACGACAACGCTTTAGGGGGAGCGTACGTGTGAGGGCGCGGGTTAGTGTCAGCGTACGGGTTAGGATTAGGGGACGGGTGAGGGTCAGGCTTCGGTGAAGGGTTAGGGTTAGGGTTCGGGCTAGGGTTAGGGTTAGGGGAAGGGGACGGTTTAGGGTCCAGGTGAGGGTACGACAACGCTTTAGGGGGAGCGTACGTGTGAGGGCGCGGGTTAGTGTCAGCGTACGGGTTAGGATTAGGGGACGGGTGAGGGTCAGGCTTCGGGGAAGGGTTAGGGTTAGGGTTCGGGCTAGGGTTAGGGTTAGGGGACGGGGACGGTTTAGGGTCCAGGTGAGGGTACGACAACGCTTTAGGGGGAGCGTACGTGTGAGGGCGCGGGTTAGTGTCAGCGTACGGGTTAGGATTGGGGACGGGTGAGGGTCAGGCTTCGGGGAAGGGTTAGGGTTAGGGTTCGGGCTAGGGTTAGGGTTAGGGGACGGGGACGGTTTAGGGTCCAGGTGAGGGTACGACAACGCTTTAGGGGGAGCGTACGTGTGAGGGCGCGGGTTAGTGTCAGCGTACGGGTTAGGATTAGGGGACGGGTGAGGGTCAGGCTTTGGGGAAGTGTTAGGGTTAGGGTTCGGGCTAGGGTTAGGGTTAGGGGACGGGGACGGTTTAGGGTCCAGGTGAGGGTACGACAACGCTTTAGGGGGAGCGTACGTGTGAGGGCGCGGGTTAGTGTCAGCGTACGTGTTAGGATTAGGGGACGGGTGAGGGTCAGGCTTCGGGGAAGGGTTAGGGTTAGGGTTCGGGCTAGGGTTAGGGTTAGGGGACGGGGACGGTTTAGGGTTCAGGTGAGTGTACGACAACCCTTTAGGGGGAGCGTACGTGTGAGGGCGTGGGTTAGTGTCAGCGTACGGGTTAGGATTAGGGGACGGGTGAGGGTCAGGCTTCGGGGAAGTGTTAGGGTTAGGGTTCGGGCTAGGGTTAGGGTTAGGGGACGGGGACGGTTTAGGGTCCAGGTGAGGGTACGACAACGCTTTAGGGGGAGCGTACGTGTGAGGGCGCGGGTTAGTGTCAGCGTACGGGTTAGGATTAGGGGACGGGTGAGGGTCAGGCTTCGGGGAAGGGTTAGGGTTAGGGTTCGGGCTAGGGTTAGGGTTAGGGGACGGGGACGGTTTAGGGTCCAAGTGAGGGTATGACAACGCTTTAGGGGGAGCGTACGTGTGAGGGCGCGGGTTAGTGTCAGCGTACGGGTTAGGATTAGGGGACGGGTGAGGGTCAGGCTTCGGGGAAGGGTTAGGGTTAGGGTTCGGGCTAGGGTTAGGGTTAGGGAACGGGGAAGGTTTAGGGTCCAGGTGAGGGTACGACAACGCTTTAGGGGGAGCGTACGTGTGAGGGCGCGGGTTAGTGTCAGCGTACGGGTTAGGATTAGGGGACGGGTGAGGGTCAGGCTTCGGGGAAGGTTTAGGGTTAGGTTTCGGGCTAGGGTTAGGGTTAGGGTACGGGGACGGTTTAGGGTCCAGGTGAGGGTACGACAACGCTTTAGGGGGAGCGTACGTGTGAGGGCGCGGTTTAGTGTCAACGTACGGGTTAGGATTAGGGGACGGGTGAGGGTCAGGCTTCGGGGAAGGGTTAGGGTTAGGGTTCGGGCTAGGGTTAGGGTTAGGGGACGGGGACGGTTTAGGGTCCAGGTGAGGGTACGACAACGCTTTAGGGGGAGCATACGTGTGAGGGCGCGGGTTAGTGTCAGCGTACGGGTTAGGATTAGGGGAAGGGTGAGGGTCAGGCTTCGGGGAAGGGTTAGGGTTAGGGTTCGGGCTAGGGTTAGGGTTAGGGGACGGGGATGGTTTAGGGTCCAGGTGAGGGTACGACAACGCTTCAGGGGGAGCGTACGTGTGAGGGCGCGGGTTAGTGTCAGCGTACGGGTTAGGATTAGGGGACGGGTGAGTGTCAGGCTTCGGGGAAGGGTTAGGGTTAGGGTTCGGGCTAGGGTTAGGGTTAGGGGACGGGGACGGTTTAGGGTCCAGGTGAGGGTACGACAACGCTTTAGGGGGAGCGTACGTGTGAGGGCGCGGGTTAGTGTCAGCGTACGGGTTAGGATTAGGGGACGGGTGAGGGTCAGGCTTTGGGGAAGTGTTAGGGTTAGGGTTCGGGCTAGGGTTAGGGTTAGGGGACGGGGACGGTTTAGGGTCCAGGTGAGGGTACGACAACGCTTTAGGGGGAGCGTACGTGTGAGGGCGCGGGTTAGTGTCAGCGTACGTGTTAGGATTAGGGGACGGGTGAGGGTCAGGCTTCGGGGAAGGGTTAGGGTTAGGGTTCGGGCTAGGGTTAGGGTTAGGGGACGGGGACGGTTTAGGGTTCAGGTGAGTGTACGACAACCCTTTAGGGGGAGCGTACGTGTGAGGGCGTGGGTTAGTGTCAGCGTACGGGTTAGGATTAGGGGACGGGTGAGGGTCAGGCTTCGGGGAAGTGTTAGGGTTAGGGTTCGGGCTAGGGTTAGGGTTAGGGGACGGGGACGGTTTAGGGTCCAGGTGAGGGTACGACAACGCTTTAGGGGGAGCGTACGTGTGAGGGCGCGGGTTAGTGTCAGCGTACGGGTTAGGATTAGGGGACGGGTGAGGGTCAGGCTTCGGGGAAGGGTTAGGGTTAGGGTTCGGGCTAGGGTTAGGGTTAGGGGACGGGGACGGTTTAGGGTCCAAGTGAGGGTATGACAACGCTTTAGGGGGAGCGTACGTGTGAGGGCGCGGGTTAGTGTCAGCGTACGGGTTAGGATTAGGGGACGGGTGAGGGTCAGGCTTCGGGGAAGGGTTAGGGTTAGGGTTCGGGCTAGGGTTAGGGTTAGGGAACGGGGAAGGTTTAGGGTCCAGGTGAGGGTACGACAACGCTTTAGGTGGAGCGTACGTGTGAGGGCGCGGGTTAGTGTCAGCGTACGGGTTAGGATTAGGGGACGGGTGAGGGTCAGGCTTCGGGGAAGGTTTAGGGTTAGGTTTCGGGCTAGGGTTAGGGTTAGGGTACGGGGACGGTTTAGGGTCCAGGTGAGGGTACGACAACGCTTTAGGGGGAGCGTACGTGTGAGGGCGCGGTTTAGTGTCAACGTACGGGTTAGGATTAGGGGACGGGTGAGGGTCAGGCTTCGGGGAAGGGTTAGGGTTAGGGTTCGGGCTAGGGTTAGGGTTAGGGGACGGGGACGGTTTAGGGTCCAGGTGAGGGTACGACAACGCTTTAGGGGGAGCATACGTGTGAGGGCGCGGGTTAGTGTCAGCGTACGGGTTAGGATTAGGGGAAGGGTGAGGGTCAGGCTTCGGGGAAGGGTTAGGGTTAGGGTTCGGGCTAGGTTTAGGGTTAGGGGACGGGGATGGTTTAGGGTCCAGGTGAGGGTACGACAACGCTTCAGGGGGAGCGTACGTGTGAGGGCGCGGGTTAGTGTCAGCGTACGGGTTAGGATTAGGGGACGGGTGAGTGTCAAGCTTCGGGGAAGGGTTAGGGTTAGGGTTCGGGCTAGGGTTAGGGTTAGGGGACGGGGACGGTTTAGGGTCCAGGTGAGGGTACGACAACGCTTCAGGGGGAGCGTACGTGTGAGGGCGCGGGTTAGTGTCAGCGTACGGGTTAGGATTAGGGGACGGGTGAGGGTCAGGCTTCGGGGAAGTGTTAGGGTTAGGGTTCGGGCTAGGGTTAGGGTTAGGGGACGGGGACGGTTTAGGGTACAGGTGAGGGTACGACAACGCTTTAGGGGGAGCGTACGTGTGAGGGCGCGGGTTAGTGTCAGCGTACGGGTTAGGATTAGGGGACGGGTGAGGGTCAGGCTTCGGTGAAGGGTTAGGGTTAGGGTTCGGGCTAGGGTTAGGGTTAGGGGAAGGGGACGGTTTAGGGTCCAGGTGAGGGTACGACAACGCTTTAGGGGGAGCGTACGTGTGAGGGCGCGGGTTAGTGTCAGCGTACGGGTTAGGATTAGGGGACGGGTGAGGGTCAGGCTTCGGGGAAGGGTTAGGGTTAGGGTTCGGGCTAGGGTTAGGGTTAGGGGACGGGGACGGTTTAGGGTCCAGGTGAGGGTACGACAACGCTTTAGGGGGAGCGTACGTGTGAGGGCGCGGGTTAGTGTCAGCGTACGGGTTAGGATTGGGGACGGGTGAGGGTCAGGCTTCGGGGAAGGGTTAGGGTTAGGGTTCGGGCTAGGGTTAGGGTTAGGGGACGGGGACGGTTTAGGGTCCAGGTGAGGGTACGACAACGCTTTAGGGGGAGCGTACGTGTGAGGGCGCGGGTTAGTGTCAGCGTACGGGTTAGGATTAGGGGACGGGTGAGGGTCAGGCTTTGGGGAAGTGTTAGGGTTAGGGTTCGGGCTAGGGTTAGGGTTAGGGGACGGGGACGGTTTAGGGTCCAGGTGAGGGTACGACAACGCTTTAGGGGGAGCGTACGTGTGAGGGCGCGGGTTAGTGTCAGCGTACGGGTTAGGATTAGGGGACGGGTGAGGGTCAGGCTTCGGGGAAGTGTTAGGGTTAGGGTTCGGGCTAGGGTTAGGGTTAGGGGACGGGGACGGTTTAGGGTCCAGGTGAGGGTACGACAACCCTTTAGGGGGAGCGTACGTGTGAGGGCGCGGGTTAGTGTCAGCGTACGGGTTAGGATTAGGGGACGGGTGAGGGTCAGGCTTCGGGGAAGTGTTAGGGTTAGGGTTCGGGCTAGGGTTAGGGTTAGGGGACGGGGACGGTTTAGGGTCCAGGTGAGGGTACGACAACGCTCTAGGGGGAGCGTACGTGTGAGGGCGCGGGTTAGTGTCAGCGTACGGGTTACGATTAGGGGAAGGGTGAGGGTCAGGCTTCGCGGAAGTGTTAGGGTTAGGGTTCGGGCTAAGGTTAGGGTTAGGGGACGGGGACGGTTTAGGGTCCAGGTGAGGGTACGACAACGCTTTAGGGGGAGCCTACGTGTGAGGGCGCGGGTTAGTGTCTGTGTACGGGTTAGGATTAGTGGAAGGGTGAGTGTCAGGCTTCGGGGAAGGG
The DNA here is from genome assembly GCF_963455315.2 of Globicephala melas. Lineage (NCBI taxonomy): Eukaryota > Metazoa > Chordata > Mammalia > Artiodactyla > Delphinidae > Globicephala > Globicephala melas. The sequence goes on along the minus strand of NW_027207529.1, from coordinate 48,659 downwards.
TTAGGGTTAGGGTTCGGGCTAGGGTTAGGGTTAGGGGACGGGGACGGTTTAGGGTCCAGGTGAGGGTACGACAACGCTTTAGGGGGAGCGTACGTGTGAGGGCGCGGCTTAGTGTCAGCGTACGGGTTAGGATTATGGGACGGGTGAGGGTCAGGCTTCGGGGAAGGGTTAGGGTTAGGGTTCGGGCTAGGGTTAGGGTTAGGGGACGGGGACGGTTTAGGGTCCAGGTGAGGGTACGACAACGCTTTAGGGGGAGCGTACGTGTGAGGGCGCGGTTTAGTGTCAACGTACGGGTTAGGATTAGGGGACGGGTGAGGGTCAGGCTTCGGGGAAGGGTTAGGGTTAGGGTTCGGGCTAGGGTTAGGGTTAGGGGACGGGGACGGTTTAGGGTCCAGGTGAGGGTACGATAACGCTTTAGGGGGAGCGTACGTGTGAGGGCGCGGGTTAGTGTCAGCGTACGGGTTAGGATTAGGGGACGGGTGAGGGTCAGGCTTCGGGGAAGGGTTAGGGTTAGGGTACGGGCTAGGGTTAGGGTTAGGGGACGGGGACGGTTTAGGGTCCAGGTGAGGGTACGACAACGCTTTAGGGGGAGCGTACGTGTGAGGGCGCGGGTTAGTGTCAGCGTACGGGTTAGGATTAGGGGACGGGTGAGGGTCAGGCTTCGGGGAAGTGTTAGGGTTAGGGTTCGGGCTAGGGTTAGGGTTAGGGGACGGGGACGGTTTAGGGTCCAGGTGAGGGTACGACAACGCTTTAGGGGGAGCGTACGTGTGAGGGCGCGGGTTAGTGTCAGCGTACGGGTTAGGATTAGGGGACGGGTGAGGGTCAGGCTTCGGGGAAGGGTTAGGGTTAGGGTTCGGGCTAGGGTTAGGGTTAGGGGACGGGGACGGTTTAGGGTCCAAGTGAGGGTATGACAACGCTTTAGGGGGAGCGTACGTGTGAGGGCGCGGGTTAGTGTCAGCGTACGGGTTAGGATTAGGGGACGGGTGAGGGTCAGGCTTCGGGGAAGGGTTAGGGTTAGGGTTCGGGCTAGGGTTAGGGTTAGGGAACGGGGAAGGTTTAGGGTCCAGGTGAGGGTACGACAACGCTTTAGGGGGAGCGTACGTGTGAGGGCGCGGGTTAGTGTCAGCGTACGGGTTAGGATTAGGGGACGGGTGAGGGTCAGGCTTCGGGGAAGGTTTAGGGTTAGGTTTCGGGCTAGGGTTAGGGTTAGGGTACGGGGACGGTTTAGGGTCCAGGTGAGGGTACGACAACGCTTTAGGGGGAGCGTACGTGTGAGGGCGCGGTTTAGTGTCAACGTACGGGTTAGGATTAGGGGACGGGTGAGGGTCAGGCTTCGGGGAAGGGTTAGGGTTAGGGTTCGGGCTAGGGTTAGGGTTAGGGGACGGGGACGGTTTAGGGTCCAGGTGAGGGTACGACAACGCTTTAGGGGGAGCATACGTGTGAGGGCGCGGGTTAGTGTCAGCGTACGGGTTAGGATTAGGGGAAGGGTGAGGGTCAGGCTTCGGGGAAGGGTTAGGGTTAGGGTTCGGGCTAGGGTTAGGGTTAGGGGACGGGGATGGTTTAGGGTCCAGGTGAGGGTACGACAACGCTTCAGGGGGAGCGTACGTGTGAGGGCGCGGGTTAGTGTCAGCGTACGGGTTAGGATTAGGGGACGGGTGAGTGTCAAGCTTCGGGGAAGGGTTAGGGTTAGGGTTCGGGCTAGGGTTAGGGTTAGGGGACGGGGACGGTTTAGGGTCCAGGTGAGGGTACGACAACGCTTCAGGGGGAGCGTACGTGTGAGGGCGCGGGTTAGTGTCAGCGTACGGGTTAGGATTAGGGGACGGGTGAGGGTCAGGCTTCGGGGAAGTGTTAGGGTTAGGGTTCGGGCTAGGGTTAGGGTTAGGGGACGGGGACGGTTTAGGGTACAGGTGAGGGTACGACAACGCTTTAGGGGGAGCGTACGTGTGAGGGCGCGGGTTAGTGTCAGCGTACGGGTTAGGATTAGGGGACGGGTGAGGGTCAGGCTTCGGTGAAGGGTTAGGGTTAGGGTTCGGGCTAGGGTTAGGGTTAGGGGAAGGGGACGGTTTAGGGTCCAGGTGAGGGTACGACAACGCTTTAGGGGGAGCGTACGTGTGAGGGCGCGGGTTAGTGTCAGCGTACGGGTTAGGATTAGGGGACGGGTGAGGGTCAGGCTTCGGGGAAGGGTTAGGGTTAGGGTTCGGGCTAGGGTTAGGGTTAGGGGACGGGGACGGTTTAGGGTCCAGGTGAGGGTACGACAACGCTTTAGGGGGAGCGTACGTGTGAGGGCGCGGGTTAGTGTCAGCGTACGGGTTAGGATTGGGGACGGGTGAGGGTCAGGCTTCGGGGAAGGGTTAGGGTTAGGGTTCGGGCTAGGGTTAGGGTTAGGGGACGGGGACGGTTTAGGGTCCAGGTGAGGGTACGACAACGCTTTAGGGGGAGCGTACGTGTGAGGGCGCGGGTTAGTGTCAGCGTACGGGTTAGGATTAGGGGACGGGTGAGGGTCAGGCTTTGGGGAAGTGTTAGGGTTAGGGTTCGGGCTAGGGTTAGGGTTAGGGGACGGGGACGGTTTAGGGTCCAGGTGAGGGTACGACAACGCTTTAGGGGGAGCGTACGTGTGAGGGCGCGGGTTAGTGTCAGCGTACGTGTTAGGATTAGGGGACGGGTGAGGGTCAGGCTTCGGGGAAGGGTTAGGGTTAGGGTTCGGGCTAGGGTTAGGGTTAGGGGACGGGGACGGTTTAGGGTTCAGGTGAGTGTACGACAACCCTTTAGGGGGAGCGTACGTGTGAGGGCGTGGGTTAGTGTCAGCGTACGGGTTAGGATTAGGGGACGGGTGAGGGTCAGGCTTCGGGGAAGTGTTAGGGTTAGGGTTCGGGCTAGGGTTAGGGTTAGGGGACGGGGACGGTTTAGGGTCCAGGTGAGGGTACGACAACGCTTTAGGGGGAGCGTACGTGTGAGGGCGCGGGTTAGTGTCAGCGTACGGGTTAGGATTAGGGGACGGGTGAGGGTCAGGCTTCGGGGAAGGGTTAGGGTTAGGGTTCGGGCTAGGGTTAGGGTTAGGGGACGGGGACGGTTTAGGGTCCAAGTGAGGGTATGACAACGCTTTAGGGGGAGCGTACGTGTGAGGGCGCGGGTTAGTGTCAGCGTACGGGTTAGGATTAGGGGACGGGTGAGGGTCAGGCTTCGGGGAAGGGTTAGGGTTAGGGTTCGGGCTAGGGTTAGGGTTAGGGAACGGGGAAGGTTTAGGGTCCAGGTGAGGGTACGACAACGCTTTAGGGGGAGCGTACGTGTGAGGGCGCGGGTTAGTGTCAGCGTACGGGTTAGGATTAGGGGACGGGTGAGGGTCAGGCTTCGGGGAAGGTTTAGGGTTAGGTTTCGGGCTAGGGTTAGGGTTAGGGTACGGGGACGGTTTAGGGTCCAGGTGAGGGTACGACAACGCTTTAGGGGGAGCGTACGTGTGAGGGCGCGGTTTAGTGTCAACGTACGGGTTAGGATTAGGGGACGGGTGAGGGTCAGGCTTCGGGGAAGGGTTAGGGTTAGGGTTCGGGCTAGGGTTAGGGTTAGGGGACGGGGACGGTTTAGGGTCCAGGTGAGGGTACGACAACGCTTTAGGGGGAGCATACGTGTGAGGGCGCGGGTTAGTGTCAGCGTACGGGTTAGGATTAGGGGAAGGGTGAGGGTCAGGCTTCGGGGAAGGGTTAGGGTTAGGGTTCGGGCTAGGGTTAGGGTTAGGGGACGGGGATGGTTTAGGGTCCAGGTGAGGGTACGACAACGCTTCAGGGGGAGCGTACGTGTGAGGGCGCGGGTTAGTGTCAGCGTACGGGTTAGGATTAGGGGACGGGTGAGTGTCAAGCTTCGGGGAAGGGTTAGGGTTAGGGTTCGGGCTAGGGTTAGGGTTAGGGGACGGGGACGGTTTAGGGTCCAGGTGAGGGTACGACAACGCTTCAGGGGGAGCGTACGTGTGAGGGCGCGGGTTAGTGTCAGCGTACGGGTTAGGATTAGGGGACGGGTGAGGGTCAGGCTTCGGGGAAGTGTTAGGGTTTGGGTTCGGGCTAGGGTTAGGGTTAGGGGACGGGGACGGTTTAGGGTACAGGTGAGGGTACGACAACGCTTTAGGGGGAGCGTACGTGTGAGGGCGCGGGTTAGTGTCAGCGTACGGGTTAGGATTAGGGGACGGGTGAGGGTCAGGCTTCGGTGAAGGGTTAGGGTTAGGGTTCGGGCTAGGGTTAGGGTTAGGGGAAGGGGACGGTTTAGGGTCCAGGTGAGGGTACGACAACGCTTTAGGGGGAGCGTACGTGTGAGGGCGCGGGTTAGTGTCAGCGTACGGGTTAGGATTAGGGGACGGGTGAGGGTCAGGCTTCGGGGAAGGGTTAGGGTTAGGGTTCGGGCTAGGGTTAGGGTTAGGGGACGGGGACGGTTTAGGGTCCAGGTGAGGGTACGACAACGCTTTAGGGGGAGCGTACGTGTGAGGGCGCGGGTTAGTGTCAGCGTACGGGTTAGGATTGGGGACGGGTGAGGGTCAGGCTTCGGGGAAGGGTTAGGGTTAGGGTTCGGGCTAGGGTTAGGGTTAGGGGACGGGGACGGTTTAGGGTCCAGGTGAGGGTACGACAACGCTTTAGGGGGAGCGTACGTGTGAGGGCGCGGGTTAGTGTCAGCGTACGGGTTAGGATTAGGGGACGGGTGAGGGTCAGGCTTTGGGGAAGTGTTAGGGTTAGGGTTCGGGCTAGGGTTAGGGTTAGGGGACGGGGACGGTTTAGGGTCCAGGTGAGGGTACGACAACGCTTTAGGGGGAGCGTACGTGTGAGGGCGCGGGTTAGTGTCAGCGTACGGGTTAGGATTAGGGGACGGGTGAGGGTCAGGCTTCGGGGAAGTGTTAGGGTTAGGGTTCGGGCTAGGGTTAGGGTCAGGGGACGGGGACGGTTTAGGGTCCAGGTGAGGGTACGACAACCCTTTAGGGGGAGCGTACGTGTGAGGGCGCGGGTTAGTGTCAGCGTACGGGTTAGGATTAGGGGACGGGTGAGGGTCAGGCTTCGGGGAAGTGTTAGGGTTAGGGTTCGGGCTAGGGTTAGGGTTAGGGGACGGGGACGGTTTAGGGTCCAGGTGAGGGTACGACAACGCTCTAGGGGGAGCGTACGTGTGAGGGCGCGGGTTAGTGTCAGCGTACGGGTTACGATTAGGGGAAGGGTGAGGGTCAGGCTTCGCGGAAGTGTTAGGGTTAGGGTTCGGGCTAAGGTTAGGGTTAGGGGACGGGGACGGTTTAGGGTCCAGGTGAGGGTACGACAACGCTTTAGGGGGAGCCTACGTGTGAGGGCGCGGGTTAGTGTCTGTGTACGGGTTAGGATTAGTGGAAGGGTGAGTGTCAGGCTTCGGGGAAGGGTTAGGGTTAGGGTTCGGGCTAGGGTTAGGGTTAGGGGACGGGGACGGTTTAGGGTCCAGGTGAGGGTACGACAACGCTTTAGGGGGAGCGTACGTGTGAGGGCGCGGCTTAGTGTCAGCGTACGGGTTAGGATTAGGGGACGGGTGAGGGTCAGGCTTCGGGGAAGGGTTAGGGTTAGGGTTCGGGCTAGGGTTAGGGTTAGGGGACGGGGACGGTTTAGGGTCCAGGTGAGGGTACGACAACGCTTTAGGGGGAGCGTACGTGTGAGGGCGCGGTTTAGTGTCAACGTACGGGTTAGGATTAGGGGACGGGTGAGGGTCAGGCTTCGGGGAAGGGTTAGGGTTAGGGTTCGGGCTAGGGTTAGGGTTAGGGGACGGGGACGGTTTAGGGTCCAGGTGAGGGTACGATAACGCTTTAGGGGGAGCGTACGTGTGAGGGCGCGGGTTAGTGTCAGCGTACGGGTTAGGATTAGGGGACGGGTGAGGGTCAGGCTTCGGGGAAGGGTTAGGGTTAGGGTACGGGCTAGGGTTAGGGTTAGGGGACGGGGACGGTTTAGGGTCCAGGTGAGGGTACGACAACGCTTTAGGGGGAGCGTACGTGTGAGGGCGCGGGTTAGTGTCAGCGTACGGGTTAGGATTAGGGGACGGGTGAGGGTCAGGCTTCGGGGAAGTGTTAGGGTTAGGGTTCGGGCTAGGGTTAGGGTTAGGGGACGGGGACGGTTTAGGGTCCAGGTGAGGGTACGACAACGCTTTAGGGGGAGCGTACGTGTGAGGGCGCGGGTTAGTGTCAGCGTACGGGTTAGGATTAGGGGACGGGTGAGGGTCAGGCTTCGGGGAAGGGTTAGGGTTAGGGTTCGGGCTAGGGTTAGGGTTAGGGGACGGGGACGGTTTAGGGTCCAAGTGAGGGTATGACAACGCTTTAGGGGGAGCGTACGTGTGAGGGCGCGGGTTAGTGTCAGCGTACGGGTTAGGATTAGGGGACGGGTGAGGGTCAGGCTTCGGGGAAGGGTTAGGGTTAGGGTTCGGGCTAGGGTTAGGGTTAGGGAACGGGGAAGGTTTAGGGTCCAGGTGAGGGTACGACAACGCTTTAGGGGGAGCGTACGTGTGAGGGCGCGGGTTAGTGTCAGCGTACGGGTTAGGATTAGGGGACGGGTGAGGGTCAGGCTTCGGGGAAGGTTTAGGGTTAGGTTTCGGGCTAGGGTTAGGGTTAGGGTACGGGGACGGTTTAGGGTCCAGGTGAGGGTACGACAACGCTTTAGGGGGAGCGTACGTGTGAGGGCGCGGTTTAGTGTCAACGTACGGGTTAGGATTAGGGGACGGGTGAGGGTCAGGCTTCGGGGAAGGGTTAGGGTTAGGGTTCGGGTTAGGGTTAGGGTTAGGGGACGGGGACGGTTTAGGGTCCAGGTGAGGGTACGACAACGCTTTAGGGGGAGCATACGTGTGAGGGCGCGGGTTAGTGTCAGCGTACGGGTTAGGATTAGGGGAAGGGTGAGGGTCAGGCTTCGGGGAAGGGTTAGGGTTAGGGTTCGGGCTAGGGTTAGGGTTAGGGGACGGGGATGGTTTAGGGTCCAGGTGAGGGTACGACAACGCTTCAGGGGGAGCGTACGTGTGAGGGCGCGGGTTAGTGTCAGCGTACGGGTTAGGATTAGGGGACGGGTGAGTGTCAAGCTTCGGGGAAGGGTTAGGGTTAGGGTTCGGGCTAGGGTTAGGGTTAGGGGACGGGGACGGTTTAGGGTCCAGGTGAGGGTACGACAACGCTTCAGGGGGAGCGTACGTGTGAGGGCGCGGGTTAGTGTCAGCGTACGGGTTAGGATTAGGGGACGGGTGAGGGTCAGGCTTCGGGGAAGTGTTAGGGTTAGGGTTCGGGCTAGGGTTAGGGTTAGGGGACGGGGACGGTTTAGGGTACAGGTGAGGGTACGACAACGCTTTAGGGGGAGCGTACGTGTGAGGGCGCGGGTTAGTGTCAGCGTACGGGTTAGGATTAGGGGACGGGTGAGGGTCAGGCTTCGGTGAAGGGTTAGGGTTAGGGTTCGGGCTAGGGTTAGGGTTAGGGGAAGGGGACGGTTTAGGGTCCAGGTGAGGGTACGACAACGCTTTAGGGGGAGCGTACGTGTGAGGGCGCGGGTTAGTGTCAGCGTACGGGTTAGGATTAGGGGACGGGTGAGGGTCAGGCTTCGGGGAAGGGTTAGGGTTAGGGTTCGGGCTAGGGTTAGGGTTAGGGGACGGGGACGGTTTAGGGTCCAGGTGAGGGTACGACAACGCTTTAGGGGGAGCGTACGTGTGAGGGCGCGGGTTAGTGTCAGCGTACGGGTTAGGATTGGGGACGGGTGAGGGTCAGGCTTCGGGGAAGGGTTAGGGTTAGGGTTCGGGCTAGGGTTAGGGTTAGGGGACGGGGACGGTTTAGGGTCCAGGTGAGGGTACGACAACGCTTTAGGGGGAGCGTACGTGTGAGGGCGCGGGTTAGTGTCAGCGTACGGGTTAGGATTAGGGGACGGGTGAGGGTCAGGCTTTGGGGAAGTGTTAGGGTTAGGGTTCGGGCTAGGGTTAGGGTTAGGGGACGGGGACGGTTTAGGGTCCAGGTGAGGGTACGACAACGCTTTAGGGGGAGCGTACGTGTGAGGGCGCGGGTTAGTGTCAGCGTACGGGTTAGGATTAGGGGACGGGTGAGGGTCAGGCTTCGGGGAAGTGTTAGGGTTAGGGTTCGGGCTAGGGTTAGGGTTAGGGGACGGGGACGGTTTAGGGTCCAGGTGAGGGTACGACAACCCTTTAGGGGGAGCGTACGTGTGAGGGCGCGGGTTAGTGTCAGCGTACGGGTTAGGATTAGGGGACGGGTGAGGGTCAGGCTTCGGGGAAGTGTTAGGGTTAGGGTTCGGGCTAGGGTTAGGGTTAGGGGACGGGGACGGTTTAGGGTCCAGGTGAGGGTACGACAACGCTCTAGGGGGAGCGTACGTGTGAGGGCGCGGGTTAGTGTCAGCGTACGGGTTACGATTAGGGGAAGGGTGAGGGTCAGGCTTCGCGGAAGTGTTAGGGTTAGGGTTCGGGCTAAGGTTAGGGTTAGGGGACGGGGACGGTTTAGGGTCCAGGTGAGGGTACGACAACGCTTTAGGGGGAGCCTACGTGTGAGGGCGCGGGTTAGTGTCTGTGTACGGGTTAGGATTAGTGGAAGGGTGAGTGTCAGGCTTCGGGGAAGGGTTAGGGTTAGGGTTCGGGCTAGGGTTAGGGTTAGGGGACGGGGACGGTTTAGGGTCCAGGTGAGGGTACGACAACGCTTTAGGGGGAGCGTACGTGTGAGGGCGCGGCTTAGTGTCAGCGTACGGGTTAGGATTAGGGGACGGGTGAGGGTCAGGCTTCGGGGAAGGGTTAGGGTTAGGGTTCGGGCTAGGGTTAGGGTTAGGGGACGGGGACGGTTTAGGGTCCAGGTGAGGGTACGACAACGCTTTAGGGGGAGCGTACGTGTGAGGGCGCGGTTTAGTGTCAACGTACGGGTTAGGATTAGGGGACGGGTGAGGGTCAGGCTTCGGGGAAGGGTTAGGGTTAGGGTTCGGGCTAGGGTTAGGGTTAGGGGACGGGGACGGTTTAGGGTCCAGGTGAGGGTACGATAACGCTTTAGGGGGAGCGTACGTGTGAGGGCGCGGGTTAGTGTCAGCGTACGGGTTAGGATTAGGGGACGGGTGAGGGTCAGGCTTCGGGGAAGGGTTAGGGTTAGGGTACGGGCTAGGGTTAGGGTTAGGGGACGGGGACGGTTTAGGGTCCAGGTGAGGGTACGACAACGCTTTAGGGGGAGCGTACGTGTGAGGGCGCGGGTTAGTGTCAGCGTACGGGTTAGGATTAGGGGACGGGTGAGGGTCAGGCTTCGGGGAAGTGTTAGGGTTAGGGTTCGGGCTAGGGTTAGGGTTAGGGGACGGGGACGGTTTAGGGTACAGGTGAGGGTACGACAACGCTTTAGGGGGAGCGTACGTGTGAGGGCGCGGGTTAGTGTCAGCGTACGGGTTAGGATTAGGGGACGGGTGAGGGTCAGGCTTCGGTGAAGTGTTAGGGTTAGGGTTCGGGCTAGGGTTAGGGTTAGGGGACGGGGACGGTTTAGGGTCCAGGTGAGGGTACGACAACGCTTTAGGGGGAGCGTACGTGTGAGGGCGCGGGTTAGTGTCAGCGTACGGGTTAGGATTAGGGGACGGGTGAGGGTCAGGCTTCGGGGAAGGGTTAGGGTTAGGGTTCGGGCTAGGGTTAGGGTTAGGGTACGGGGACGGTTTAGGGTCCAGGTGAGGGTACGACAACGCTTTAGGGGGAGCGTACGTGTGAGGGCGCGGGTTAGTGTCAGCGTACGGGTTAGGATTAGGGGACGGGTGAGGGTCAGGCTTCGGGGAAGGGTTAGGGTTAGGGTTCGGGCTAGGGTTAGGGTTAGGGGACGGGGACGGTTTAGGGTCCAGGTGAGGGTACGACAACGCTTTAGGGGGAGCGTACGTGTGAGGGCGCGGGTTAGTGTCAGCGTACGGGTTAGGATTAGGGGACGGGTGAGGGTCAGGCTTTGGGGAAGTGTTAGGGTTAGGGTTCGGGCTAGGGTTAGGGTTAGGGGACGGGGACGGTTTAGGGTCCAGGTGAGGGTACGACAACGCTTTAGGGGGAGCGTACGTGTGAGGGCGCGGGTTAGTGTCAGCGTACGTGTTAGGATTAGGGGACGGGTGAGGGTCAGGCTTCGGGGAAGGGTTAGGGTTAGGGTTCGGGCTAGGGTTAGGGTTAGGGGACGGGGACGGTTTAGGGTCCAGGTGAGGGTACGACAACCCTTTAGGGGGAGCGTACGTGTGAGGGCGCGGGTTAGTGTCAGCGTACGGGTTAGGATTAGGGGACGGGTGAGGGTCAGGCTTCGGGGAAGTGTTAGGGTTAGGGTTCGGGCTAGGGTTAGAGTTAGGGGACGGGGACGGTTTAGGGTCCAGGTGAGGGTACGACAACGCTTTAGGGGGAGCGTACGTGTGAGGGCGCGGGTTAGTGTCAGCGTACGGGTTAGGATTAGGGGACGGGTGAGCGTCAGGCTTCGGGGAAGGGTTAGGGTTAGGGTTCGGGCTAGGGTTAGGGTTAGGGGACGGGGACGGTTTAGGGTCCAAGTGAGGGTACGACAACGCTTTAGGGGGAGCATAAGTGTGAGGGCGCGGGTTAGTGTCAGCGTACGGGTTAGGATTAGGGGACGGGTGAGGGTCAGGCTTCGGGGAAGGGTTAGGGTTAGGGTTCGGGCTAGGGTTAGGGTTAGGGGACGGGGAAGGTTTAGGGTCCAGGTGAGGGTACGACAAAGCTTTAGGGGGAGCGTACGTGTGAGGGCGCGGGTTAGTGTCAGCGTACGGGTTAGGATTAGGGGACGGGTGAGGGTCAGGCTTCGGGGAAGGGTTAGGGTTAGGTTTCGGGCTAGGGTTAGGGTTAGGGGACGGGGACGGTTTAGGGTCCAGGTGAGGGTACGACAACGCTTTAGGGGGAGCGTACATGTGAGGGCGCGGTTTAGTGTCAACGTACGGGTTAGGATTAGGGGACGGGTGAGGGTCAGGCTTCGGGGAAGGGTTAGGGTTAGGGTTCGGGCTAGGGTTAGGGTTAGGGGACGGGGACGGTTTAGGGTCCAGGTGAGGGTACGACAACGCTTTAGGGGGAGCATACGTGTGAGGGCGCGGGTTAGTGTCAGCGTACGGGTTAGGATTAGGGGACGGGTGAGGGTCAGGCTTGGGGGAAGTGTTAGGGTTAGGGTTCGGGCTAGGGTTAGGGTTAGGGGACGGGGATGGTTTAGGGTCCAGGTGAGGGTACGACAACGCTTCAGGGGGAGAGTACGTGTGAGGGCGCGGGTTAGTGTCAGCGTACGGGTTAGGATTAGGGGACGGGTGAGGGTCAGGCTTCGGGGAAGGGTTAGGGTTAGGGTTCGGGCTAGGGTTAGGGTTAGGGGACGGGGACGGTTTAGGGTCCAGGTGAGGGTACGACAACGCTTCAGGGGGAGCGTACGTGTGAGGGCGCGGGTTAGTGTCAGCGTACGGGTTAGGATTAGGGGACGGGTGAGGGTCAGGCTTCGGGGAAGGGTTAGGGTTAGGGTTCGGGCTAGGGTTAGGGTTAGGGAACGGGGAAGGTTTAGGGTCCAGGTGAGGGTACGACAACGCTTTAGGGGGAGCGTACGTGTGAGGGCGCGGGTTAGTGTCAGCGTACGGGTTAGGATTAGGGGACGGGTGAGGGTCAGGCTTCGGGGAAGGTTTAGGGTTAGGTTTCGGGCTAGGGATAGGGTTAGGGTACGGGGACGGTTTAGGGTCCAGGTGAGGGTACGACAACGCTTTAGGGGGAGCGTACGTGTGAGGGCGCGGTTTAGTGTCAACGTACGGGTTAGGATTAGGGGACGGGTGAGGGTCAGGCTTCGGGGAAGGGTTAGGGTTAGGGTTCGGGCTAGGGTTAGGGTTAGGGGACGGGGACGGTTTAGGGTCCAGGTGAGGGTACGACAACGCTTTAGGGGGAGCATACGTGTGAGGGCGCGGGTTAGTGTCAGCGTACGGGTTAGGATTAGGGGACGGGTGAGGGTCAGGCTTCGGGGAAGGGTTAGGGTTAGGGTTCGGGCTAGGGTTAGGGTTAGGGGACGGGGATGGTTTAGGGTCCAGGTGAGGGTACGACAACGCTTCAGGGGGAGCGTACGTGTGAGGGCGCGGGTTAGTGTCAGCGTACGGGTTAGGATTAGGGGACGGGTGAGTGTCAGGCTTCGGGGAAGGGTTAGGGTTAGGGTTCGGGCTAGGGTTAGGGTTAGGGGACGGGGACGGTTTAGGGTCCAGGTGAGGGTACGACAACGCTTCAGGGGGAGCGTACGTGTGAGGGCGCGGGTTAGTGTCAGCGTACGGGTTAGGATTAGGGGACGGGTGAGGGTCAGGCTTCGGGGAAGTGTTAGGGTTAGGGTTCGGGCTAGGGTTAGGGTTAGGGGACGGGGACGGTTTAGGGTACAGGTGAGGGTACGACAACGCTTTAGGGGGAGCGTACGTGTGAGGGCGCGGGTTAGTGTCAGCGTACGGGTTAGGATTAGGGGACGGGTGAGGGTCAGGCTTCGGTGAAGGGTTAGGGTTAGGGTTCGGGCTAGGGTTAGGGTTAGGGGAAGGGGACGGTTTAGGGTCCAGGTGAGGGTACGACAACGCTTTAGGGGGAGCGTACGTGTGAGGGCGCGGGTTAGTGTCAGCGTACGGGTTAGGATTAGGGGACGGGTGAGGGTCAGGCTTCGGGGAAGGGTTAGGGTTAGGGTTCGGGCTAGGGTTAGGGTTAGGGGACGGGGACGGTTTAGGGTCCAGGTGAGGGTACGACAACGCTTTAGGGGGAGCGTACGTGTGAGGGCGCGGGTTAGTGTCAGCGTACGGGTTAGGATTGGGGACGGGTGAGGGTCAGGCTTCGGGGAAGGGTTAGGGTTAGGGTTCGGGCTAGGGTTAGGGTTAGGGGACGGGGACGGTTTAGGGTCCAGGTGAGGGTACGACAACGCTTTAGGGGGAGCGTACGTGTGAGGGCGCGGGTTAGTGTCAGCGTACGGGTTAGGATTAGGGGACGGGTGAGGGTCAGGCTTCGGGGAAGGGTTAGGGTTAGGGTTCGGGCTAGGGTTAGGGTTAGGGTACGGGGACGGTTTAGGGTCCAGGTGAGGGTACGACAACGCTTTAGGGGGAGCGTACGTGTGAGGGCGCGGGTTAGTGTCAGCGTACGGGTTAGGATTAGGGGACGGGTGAGGGTCAGGCTTCGGGGAAGGGTTAGGGTTAGGGTTCGGGCTAGGGTTAGGGTTAGGGGACGGGGACGGTTTAGGGTCCAGGTGAGGGTACGACAACGCTTTAGGGGGAGCGTACGTGTGAGGGCGCGGGTTAGTGTCAGCGTACGGGTTAGGATTAGGGGACGGGTGAGGGTCAGGCTTCGGGGAAGTGTTAGGGTTAGGGTTCGGGCTAGGGTTAGGGTTAGGGGACGGGGACGGTTTAGGGTCCAGGTGAGGGTACGACAACGCTTTAGGGGGAGCGTACGTGTGAGGGCGCGGGTTAGTGTCAGCGTACGTGTTAGGATTAGGGGACGGGTGAGGGTCAGGCTTCGGGGAAGGGTTAGGGTTAGGGTTCGGGCTAGGGTTAGGGTTAGGGGACGGGGACGGTTTAGGGTCCAGGTGAGGGTACGACAACCCTTTAGGGGGAGCGTACGTGTGAGGGCGCGGGTTAGTGTCAGCGTACGGGTTAGGATTAGGGGACGGGTGAGGGTCAGGCTTCGGGGAAGTGTTAGGGTTAGGGTTCGGGCTAGGGTTAGAGTTAGGGGACGGGGACGGTTTAGGGTCCAGGTGAGGGTACGACAACGCTTTAGGGGGAGCGTACGTGTGAGGGCGCGGGTTAGTGTCAGCGTACAGGTTAGGATTAGGGGACGGGTGAGCGTCAGGCTTCGGGGAAGGGTTAGGGTTAGGGTTCGGGCTAGGGTTAGGGTTAGGGGACGGGGACGGTTTAGGGTCCAAGTGAGGGTACGACAACGCTTTAGGGGGAGCATAAGTGTGAGGGCGCGGGTTAGTGTCAGCGTACGGGTTAGGATTAGGGGACGGGTGAGGGTCAGGCTTCGGGGAAGGGTTAGGGTTAGGGTTCGGGCTAGGGTTAGGGTTAGGGGACGGGGAAGGTTTAGGGTCCAGGTGAGGGTACGACAAAGCTTTAGGGGGAGCGTACGTGTGAGGGCGCGGGTTAGTGTCAGCGTACGGGTTAGGATTAGGGGACGGGTGAGGGTCAGGCTTCGGGGAAGGGTTAGGGTTAGGTTTCGGGCTAGGGTTAGCGTTAGGGGACGGGGACGGTTTAGGGTCCAGGTGAGGGTACGACAACGCTTTAGGGGGAGCGTACATGTGAGGGCGCGGTTTAGTGTCAACGTACGGGTTAGGATTAGGGGACGGGTGAGGGTCAGGCTTCGGGGAAGGGTTAGGGTTAGGGTTCGGGCTAGGGTTAGGGTTAGGGGACGGGGACGGTTTAGGGTCCAGGTGAGGGTACGACAACGCTTTAGGGGGAGCATACGTGTGAGGGCGCGGGTTAGTGTCAGCGTACGGGTTAGGATTAGGGGACGGGTGAGGGTCAGGCTTGGGGGAAGTGTTAGGGTTAGGGTTCGGGCTAGGGTTAGGGTTAGGGGACGGGGATGGTTTAGGGTCCAGGTGAGGGTACGACAACGCTTCAGGGGGAGAGTACGTGTGAGGGCGCGGGTTAGTGTCAGCGTACGGGTTAGGATTAGGGGACGGGTGAGGGTCAGGCTTCGGGGAAGGGTTAGGGTTAGGGTTCGGGCTAGGGTTAGGGTTAGGGGACGGGGACGGTTTAGGGTCCAGGTGAGGGTACGACAACGCTTCAGGTGGAGCGTACGTGTGAGGGCGCGGGTTAGTGTCAGCGTACGGGTTAGGATTAGGGGACGGGTGAGGGTCAGGCTTCGGGGAAGGGTTAGGGTTAGGGTTCGGGCTAGGGTTAGGGTTAGGGAACGGGGAAGGTTTAGGGTCCAGGTGAGGGTACGACAACGCTTTAGGGGGAGCGTACGTGTGAGGGCGCGGGTTAGTGTCAGCGTACGGGTTAGGATTAGGGGACGGGTGAGGGTCAGGCTTCGGGGAAGGTTTAGGGTTAGGTTTCGGGCTAGGGATAGGGTTAGGGTACGGGGACGGTTTAGGGTCCAGGTGAGGGTACGACAACGCTTTAGGGGGAGCGTACGTGTGAGGGCGCGGTTTAGTGTCAACGTACGGGTTAGGATTAGGGGACGGGTGAGGGTCAGGCTTCGGGGAAGGGTTAGGGTTAGGGTTCGGGCTAGGGTTAGGGTTAGGGGACGGGGACGGTTTAGGGTCCAGGTGAGGGTACGACAACGCTTTAGGGGGAGCATACGTGTGAGGGCGCGGGTTAGTGTCAGCGTACGGGTTAGGATTAGGGGACGGGTGAGGGTCAGGCTTCGAGGAAGGGTTAGGGTTAGGGTTCGGGCTAGGGTTAGGGTTAGGGGACGGGGATGGTTTAGGGTCCAGGTGAGGGTACGACAACGCTTCAGGGGGAGCGTACGTGTGAGGGCGCGGGTTAGTGTCAGCGTACGGGTTAGGATTAGGGGACGGGTGAGTGTCAGGCTTCGGGGAAGGGTTAGGGTTAGGGTTCGGGCTAGGGTTAGGGTTAGGGGACGGGGACGGTTTAGGGTCCAGGTGAGGGTACGACAACGCTTCAGGGGGAGCGTACGTGTGAGGGCGCGGGTTAGTGTCAGCGTACGGGTTAGGATTAGGGGACGGGTGAGGGTCAGGCTTCGGGGAAGTGTTAGGGTTAGGGTTCGGGCTAGGGTTAGGGTTAGGGGACGGGGACGGTTTAGGGTACAGGTGAGGGTACGACAACGCTTTAGGGGGAGCGTACGTGTGAGGGCGCGGGTTAGTGTCAGCGTACGGGTTAGGATTAGGGGACGGGTGAGGGTCAGGCTTCGGTGAAGGGTTAGGGTTAGGGTTCGGGCTAGGGTTAGGGTTAGGGGAAGGGGACGGTTTAGGGTCCAGGTGAGGGTACGACAACGCTTTAGGGGGAGCGTACGTGTGAGGGCGCGGGTTAGTGTCAGCGTACGGGTTAGGATTAGGGGACGGGTGAGGGTCAGGCTTCGGGGAAGGGTTAGGGTTAGGGTTCGGGCTAGGGTTAGGGTTAGGGGACGGGGACGGTTTAGGGTCCAGGTGAGGGTACGACAACGCTTTAGGGGGAGCGTACGTGTGAGGGCGCGGGTTAGTGTCAGCGTACGGGTTAGGATTGGGGACGGGTGAGGGTCAGGCTTCGGGGAAGGGTTAGGGTTAGGGTTCGGGCTAGGGTTAGGGTTAGGGGACGGGGACGGTTTAGGGTCCAGGTGAGGGTACGACAACGCTTTAGGGGGAGCGTACGTGTGAGGGCGCGGGTTAGTGTCAGCGTACGGGTTAGGATTAGGGGACGGGTGAGGGTCAGGCTTTGGGGAAGTGTTAGGGTTAGGGTTCGGGCTAGGGTTAGGGTTAGGGGACGGGGACGGTTTAGGGTCCAGGTGAGGGTACGACAACGCTTTAGGGGGAGTGTACGTGTGAGGGCGCGGGTTAGTGTCAGCGTACGTGTTAGGATTAGGGGACGGGTGAGGGTCAGGCTTCGGGGAAGTGTTAGGGTTAGGGTTCGGGCTAGGGTTAGGGTTAGGGGACGGGGACGGTTTAGGGTCCAGGTGAGGGTACGACAACCCTTTAGGGGGAGCGTACGTGTGAGGGCGCGGGTTAGTGTCAGCGTACGGGTTAGGATTAGGGGACGGGTGAGGGTCAGGCTTCGGGGAAGTGTTAGGGTTAGGGTTCGGGCTAGGGTTAGGGTTAGGGGACGGGGACGGTTTAGGGTCCAGGTGAGGGTACGACAACGCTCTAGGGGGAGCGTACGTGTGAGGGCGCGGGTTAGTGTCAGCGTACGGGTTACGATTAGGGGAAGGGTGAGGGTCAGGCTTCGCGGAAGTGTTAGGGTTAGGGTTCGGGCTAAGGTTAGGGTTAGGGGACGGGGACGGTTTAGGGTCCAGGTGAGGGTACGACAACGCTTTAGGGGGAGCCTACGTGTGAGGGCGCGGGTTAGTGTCTGTGTACGGGTTAGGATTAGTGGAAGGGTGAGTGTCAGGCTTCGGGGAAGGGTTAGGGTTAGGGTTCGGGCTAGGGTTAGGGTTAGGGGACGGGGACGGTTTAGGGTCCAGGTGAGGGTACGACAATGCTTTAGGGGGAGCGTACGTGTGAGGGCGCGGCTTAGTGTCAGCGTACGGGTTAGGATTAGGGGACGGGTGAGGGTCAGGCTTCGGGGAAGGGTTAGGGTTAGGGTTCGGGCTAGGGTTAGGGTTAGGGGACGGGGACGGTTTAGGGTCCAGGTGAGGGTACGACAACGCTTTAGGGGGAGCGTACGTGTGAGGGCGCGGTTTAGTGTCAACGTACGGGTTAGGATTAGGGGACGGGTGAGGGTCAGGCTTCGGGGAAGGGTTAGGGTTAGGGTTCGGGCTAGGGTTAGGGTTAGGGGACGGGGACGGTTTAGGGTCCAGGTGAGGGTACGACAACGCTTTAGGGGGAGCGTACGTGTGAGGGCGCGGGTTAGTGTCAGCGTACGGGTTAGGATTAGGGGACGGGTGAGGGTCAGGCTTCGGGGAAGGGTTAGGGTTAGGGTTCGGGCTAGGGTTAGGGTTAGGGGACGGGGACGGTTTAGGGTCCAGGTGAGGGTACGACAACGCTTTAGGGGGAGCGTACGTGTGAGGGCGCGGGTTAGTGTCAGCGTACGGGTTAGGATTAGGGGACGGGTGAGGGTCAGGCTTCGGTGAAGTGTTAGGGTTAGGGTTCGGGCTAGGGTTAGGGTTAGGGGACGGGGACGGTTTAGGGTCCAGGTGAGGGTACGACAACGCTTTAGGGGGAGCGTACGTGTGAGGGCGCGGGTTAGTGTCAGCGTACGGGTTAGGATTAGGGGACGGGTGAGGGTCAGGCTTCGGGGAAGGGTTAGGGTTAGGGTTCGGGCTAGGGTTAGGGTTAGGGTACGGGGACGGTTTAGGGTCCAGGTGAGGGTACGACAACGCTTTAGGGGGAGCGTACGTGTGAGGGCGCGGGTTAGTGTCAGCGTACGGGTTAGGATTAGGGGACGGGTGAGGGTCAGGCTTCGGGGAAGGGTTAGGGTTAGGGTTCGGGCTAGGGTTAGGGTTAGGGGACGGGGACGGTTTAGGGTCCAGGTGAGGGTACGACAACGCTTTAGGGGGAGCGTACGTGTGAGGGCGCGGGTTAGTGTCAGCGTACGGGTTAGGATTAGGGGACGGGTGAGGGTCAGGCTTTGGGGAAGTGTTAGGGTTAGGGTTCGGGCTAGGGTTAGGGTTAGGGGACGGGGACGGTTTAGGGTCCAGGTGAGGGTACGACAACGCTTTAGGGGGAGCGTACGTGTGAGGGCGCGGGTTAGTGTCAGCGTACGTGTTAGGATTAGGGGACGGGTGAGGGTCAGGCTTCGGGGAAGGGTTAGGGTTAGGGTTCGGGCTAGGGTTAGGGTTAGGGGACGGGGACGGTTTAGGGTCCAGGTGAGGGTACGACAACCCTTTAGGGGGAGCGTACGTGTGAGGGCGCGGGTTAGTGTCAGCGTACGGGTTAGGATTAGGGGACGGGTGAGGGTCAGGCTTCGGGGAAGTGTTAGGGTTAGGGTTCGGGCTAGGGTTAGAGTTAGGGGACGGGGACGGTTTAGGGTCCAGGTGAGGGTACGACAACGCTTTAGGGGGAGCGTACGTGTGAGGGCGCGGGTTAGTGTCAGCGTACGGGTTAGGATTAGGGGACGGGTGAGCGTCAGGCTTCGGGGAAGGGTTAGGGTTAGGGTTCGGGCTAGGGTTAGGGTTAGGGGACGGGGACGGTTTAGGGTCCAAGTGAGGGTACGACAACGCTTTAGGGGGAGCATAAGTGTGAGGGCGCGGGTTAGTGTCAGCGTACGGGTTAGGATTAGGGGACGGGTGAGGGTCAGGCTTCGGGGAAGGGTTAGGGTTAGGGTTCGGGCTAGGGTTAGGGTTAGGGGACGGGGAAGGTTTAGGGTCCAGGTGAGGGTACGACAACGCTTTAGGGGGAGCGTACGTGTGAGGGCGCGGGTTAGTGTCAGCGTACGGGTTAGGATTAGGGGACGGGTGAGGGTCAGGCTTCGGGGAAGGGTTAGGGTTAGGTTTCGGGCTAGGGTTAGGGTTAGGGGACGGGGACGGTTTAGGGTCCAGGTGAGGGTACGACAACGCTTTAGGGGGAGCGTACATGTGAGGGCGCGGTTTAGTGTCAACGTACGGGTTAGGATTAGGGGACGGGTGAGGGTCAGGCTTCGGGGAAGGGTTAGGGTTAGGGTTCGGGCTAGGGTTAGGGTTAGGGGACGGGGACGGTTTAGGGTCCAGGTGAGGGTACGACAACGCTTTAGGGGGAGCATACGTGTGAGGGCGCGGGTTAGTGTCAGCGTACGGGTTAGGATTAGGGGACGGGTGAGGGTCAGGCTTGGGGGAAGGGTTAGGGTTAGGGTTCGGGCTAGGGTTAGGGTTAGGGGACGGGGATGGTTTAGGGTCCAGGTGAGGGTACGACAACGCTTCAGGGGGAGAGTACGTGTGAGGGCGCGGGTTAGTGTCAGCGTACGGGTTAGGATTAGGGGACGGGTGAGGGTCAGGCTTCGGGGAAGGGTTAGGGTTAGGGTTCGGGCTAGGGTTAGGGTTAGGGGACGGGGACGGTTTAGGGTCCAGGTGAGGGTACGACAACGCTTCAGGGGGAGCGTACGTGTGAGGGCGCGGGTTAGTGTCAGCGTACGGGTTAGGATTAGGGGACGGGTGAGGGTCAGGCTTCGGGGAAGGGTTAGGGTTAGGGTTCGGTCTAGGGTTAGGGTTAGGGGACGGGGACGGTTTAGGGTCCAGGTGAGGGTACGACAACGCTTTAGGGGGAGCGTACGTGTGAGGGCGCGGGTTAGTGTCAGCGTACGGGTTAGGATTAGGGGACGGGTGAGGGTCAGGCTTCGGGGAAGTGTTAGGGTTAGGGTTCGGGCTAGGGTTAGGGTTAGGGGACGGGGACGGTTTAGGGTCCAGGTGAGGGTACGACAACGCTTTAGGGGGAGCGTACGTGTGAGGGCGCGGGTTAGTGTCAGCGTACGGGTTAGGATTAGGGGACAGGTGAGGGTCAGGCTTCGGGGAAGGGTTAGGGTTAGGGTTCGGGCTAGGGTTAGGGTTAGGGGACGGGCACGGTTTAGGGTCCAGGTGAGGGTACGACAACGCTTTAGGGGGAGCGTACGTGTGAGGGCGCGGGTTAGTGTCAGCGTACGGGTTAGGATTAGGGGACGGGTGAGGGTCAGGCTTCGGGGAAGGGTTAGGGTTAGGGTTCGGGCTAGGGATAGGGTTAGGGGACGGGGACGGTTTAGGGTCCAGGTGAGGGTACGACAACGCTTTAGGGGGAGCGTACGTGTGAGGGCGCGGGTTAGTGTCAGCGTACGGGTTAGGATTAGGGGACGGGTGAGGGTCAGGCTTCGGGGAAGGGTTAGGGTTAGGGTACGGGCTAGGGTAAGGGTTAGGGGACGGGGACGGTTTAGGGTCCAGGTGAGGGTACGACAACGCTTTAGGGGGAGCGTACGTGTGAGGGCGCGGGTTAGTGTCAGCGTACGGGTTAGGATTAGGGGACGGGTGAGGGTCAGGCTTCGGGGAAGTGTTAGGGTTAGGGTTCGGGCTAGGGTTAGGGTTAGGGGACGGGGACGGTTTAGGGTACAGGTGAGGGTACGACAACGCTTTAGGGGGAGCGTACGTGTGAGGGCGCGGGTTAGTGTCAGCGTACGGGTTAGGATTAGGGGACGGGTGAGGGTCAGGCTTCGGTGAAGGGTTAGGGTTAGGGTTCGGGCTAGGGTTAGGGTTAGGGGACGGGGACGGTTTAGGGTCCAGGTGAGGGTACGACAACGCTTTAGGGGGAGCGTACGTGTGAGGGCGCGGGTTAGTGTCAGCGTACGGGTTAGGATTAGGGGACGGGTGAGGGTCAGGCTTCGGGGAAGGGTTAGGGTTAGGGTTCGGGCTAGGGTTAGGGTTAGGGGACGGGGACGGTTTAGGGTCCAGGTGAGGGTACGACAACGCTTTAGGGGGAGCGTACGTGTGAGGGCGCGGGTTAGTGTCAGCGTACGGGTTAGGATTAGGGGACGGGTGAGGGTCAGGCTTCGGGGAAGGGTTAGGGTTAGGGTTCGGGCTAGGGTTAGGGTTAGGGGACGGGGACGGTTTAGGGTCCAGGTGAGGGTACGACAACGCTTTAGGGGGAGCATACGTGTGAGGGCGCGGGTTAGTGTCAGTGTACGGGTTAGGATTAGGGGACGGGTGAGGGTCAGGCTTCGGGGAAGGGTTAGGGTTAGGGTTCGGGCTAGGGTTAGGGTTAGGGGACGGGGACGGTTTAGGGTCCAGGTGAGGGTACGACAACGCTTTAGGGGGAGCGTACGTGTGAGGGCGCGGGTTAGTGTCAGCGTACGGGTTAGGATTAGGGGACGGGTGAGGGTCAGGCTTCGGGGAAGGGTTAGGGTTAGGGTTCGGGCTAGGGTTAGGGTTAGGGGACGGGGACGATTTAGGGTCCAGGTGAGGGTACGACAACGCTTTAGGGGGAGCGTACGTGTGAGGGCGCGGGTTAGTGTCAGCGTACGGGTTAGGATTGGGGACGGGTGAGGGTCAGGCTTCGGGGAAGGGTTAGGGTTAGGGTTCGGGCTAGGGTTAGGGTTAGGGGACGGGGACGGTTTAGGGTCCAGGTGAGGGTACGACAACGCTTTAGGGGGAGCGTACGTGTGAGGGCGCGGGTTAGTGTCAGCGTACGGGTTAGGATTAGGGGACGGGTGAGGGTCAGGCTTCGCGGAAGGGTTAGGGTTAGGGTTCGGGCTAGGGTTAGGGTTAGGGGACGGGGACGGTTTAGGGTCCAGGTGAGGGTACGACAACCCTTTAGGGGGAGCGTACGTGTGAGGGCGCGGGTTAGTGTCAGCGTACGGGTTAGGATTAGGGGACGGGTGAGGGTCAGGCTTCGGGGAAGTGTTAGGGTTAGGGTTCGGGCTAGGGTTAGGGTTAGGGGACGGGGACGGTTTAGGGTCCAGGTGAGGGTACGACAACGCTTTAGGGGGAGCGTACGTGTGAGGGCGCGGGTTAGTGTCAGCGTACGGGTTAGGATTAGGGGACGGGTGAGGGTCAGGCTTCGGGGAAGGGTTAGGGTTAGGGTTCGGGCTAGGGTTAGGGTTAGGGGACGGGGACGGTTTAGGGTCCAAGTGAGGGTACGACAACGCTTTAGGGGGAGCGTAAGTGTGAGGGCGCGGGTTACTGTCAGCGTACGGGTTAGGATTAGGGGACGGGTGAGGGTCAGGCTTCGGGGAAGGGTTAGGGTTAGGGTTCGGGCTAGGGTTAGGGTTAGGGGACGGGGACGGTTTAGGGTCCAGGTAAGGGTACGACAACGCTTTAGGGGGAGCGTACGTGTGAGGGCGCGGGTTAGTGTCAGCGTACGGGTTAGGATTAGGGGACGGGTGAGGGTCAGGCTTCGGGGAAGGGTTAGGGTTAGGGTTCGGGCTAGGGTTAGGGTTAGGGGACGGGGACGGTTTAGGGTCCAGGTGAGGGTACGACAACGCTTTAGGGGGAGCGTACGTGTGAGGGCGCGGGTTAGTGTCAGCGTACGGGTTAGGATTAGGGGACGGGTGAGGGTCAGGCTTCGGGGAAGGGTTAGGGTTAGGGTTCGGGCTAGGGTTAGGGTTAGGAAACGGGGACGGTTTAGGGTCCAGGTGAGGGTACGACAACGTTGTAGGGGGAGCGTACGTGTGAGGGCGCGGGTTAGTGTCAGCGTACGGGTTAGGATTAGGGGACGGGTGAGGGTCAGGCTTCGGGGAAGGGTTAGGGTTAGGGTTCGGGCTAGGGTTAGAGTTAGGGGACGGGGACGGTTTAGGGTCCAGGTGAGGGTACGACAACGCTTTAGGGGGAGCGTACGTGTGAGGGCGCGGGTTAGTGTCAGCGTACGGGTTAGGATTAGGGGACGGGTGAGCGTCAGGCTTCGGGGAAGGGTTAGGGTTAGGGTTCGGGCTAGGGTTAGGGTTAGGGGACGGGGACGGTTTAGGGTCCAAGTGAGGGTACGACAACGCTTTAGGGGGAGCATAAGTGTGAGGGCGCGGGTTAGTGTCAGCGTACGGGTTAGGATTAGGGGACGGGTGAGGGTCAGGCTTCGGGGAAGGGTTAGGGTTAGGGTTCGGGCTAGGGTTAGGGTTAGGGGACGGGGAAGGTTTAGGGTCCAGGTGAGGGTACGACAACGCTTTAGGGGGAGCGTACGTGTGAGGGCGCGGGTTAGTGTCAGCGTACGGGTTAGGATTAGGGGACGGGTGAGGGTCAGGCTTCGGGGAAGGGTTAGGGTTAGGTTTCGGGCTAGGGTTAGGGTTAGGGGACGGGGACGGTTTAGGGTCCAGGTGAGGGTACGACAACGCTTTAGGGGGAGCGTACGTGTGAGGGCGCGGTTTAGTGTCAACGTACGGGTTAGGATTAGGGGACGGGTGAGGGTCAGGCTTCGGGGAAGGGTTAGGGTTAGGGTTCGGGCTAGGGTTAGGGTTAGGGGACGGGGACGGTTTAGGGTCCAGGTGAGGGTACGACAACGCTTTAGGGGGAGCATACGTGTGAGGGCGCGGGTTAGTGTCAGCGTACGGGTTAGGATTAGGGGACGGGTGAGGGTCAGGCTTGGGGGAAGGGTTAGGGTTAGGGTTCGGGCTAGGGTTAGGGTTAGGGGACGGGGATGGTTTAGGGTCCAGGTGAGGGTACGACAACGCTTCAGGGGGAGAGTACGTGTGAGGGCGCGGGTTAGTGTCAGCGTACGGGTTAGGATTAGGGGACGGGTGAGGGTCAGGCTTCGGGGAAGGGTTAGGGTTAGGGTTCGGGCTAGGGTTAGGGTTAGGGGACGGGGACGGTTTAGGGTCCAGGTGAGGGTACGACAACGCTTCAGGGGGAGCGTACGTGTGAGGGCGCGGGTTAGTGTCAGCGTACGGGTTAGGATTAGGGGACGGGTGAGGGTCAGGCTTCGGGGAAGGGTTAGGGTTAGGGTTCGGTCTAGGGTTAGGGTTAGGGGACGGGGACGGTTTAGGGTCCAGGTGAGGGTACGACAACGCTTTAGGGGGAGCGTACGTGTGAGGGCGCGGGTTAGTGTCAGCGTACGGGTTAGGATTAGGGGACGGGTGAGGGTCAGGCTTCGGGGAAGTGTTAGGGTTAGGGTTCGGGCTAGGGTTAGGGTTAGGGGACGGGGACGGTTTAGGGTCCAGGTGAGGGTACGACAACGCTTTAGGGGGAGCGTACGTGTGAGGGCGCGGGTTAGTGTCAGCGTACGGGTTAGGATTAGGGGACAGGTGAGGGTCAGGCTTCGGGGAAGGGTTAGGGTTAGGGTTCGGGCTAGGGTTAGGGTTAGGGGACGGGCACGGTTTAGGGTCCAGGTGAGGGTACGACAACGCTTTAGGGGGAGCGTACGTGTGAGGGCGCGGGTTAGTGTCAGCGTACGGGTTAGGATTAGGGGACGGGTGAGGGTCAGGCTTCGGGGAAGGGTTAGGGTTAGGGTTCGGGCTAGGGATAGGGTTAGGGGACGGGGACGGTTTAGGGTCCAGGTGAGGGTACGACAACGCTTTAGGGGGAGCGTACGTGTGAGGGCGCGGGTTAGTGTCAGCGTACGGGTTAGGATTAGGGGACGGGTGAGGGTCAGGCTTCGGGGAAGGGTTAGGGTTAGGGTACGGGCTAGGGTAAGGGTTAGGGGACGGGGACGGTTTAGGGTCCAGGTGAGGGTACGACAACGCTTTAGGGGGAGCGTACGTGTGAGGGCGCGGGTTAGTGTCAGCGTACGGGTTAGGATTAGGGGACGGGTGAGGGTCAGGCTTCGGGGAAGTGTTAGGGTTAGGGTTCGGGCTAGGGTTAGGGTTAGGGGACGGGGACGGTTTAGGGTACAGGTGAGGGTACGACAACGCTTTAGGGGGAGCGTACGTGTGAGGGCGCGGGTTAGTGTCAGCGTACGGGTTAGGATTATGGGACGGGTGAGGGTCAGGCTTCGGTGAAGGGTTAGGGTTAGGGTTCGGGCTAGGGTTAGGGTTAGGGGACGGGGACGGTTTAGGGTCCAGGTGAGGGTACGACAACGCTTTAGGGGGAGCGTACGTGTGAGGGCGCGGGTTAGTGTCAGCGTACGGGTTAGGATTAGGGGACGGGTGAGGGTCAGGCTTCGGGGAAGGGTTAGGGTTAGGGTTCGGGCTAGGGTTAGGGTTAGGGGACGGGGACGGTTTAGGGTCCAGGTGAGGGTACGACAACGCTTTAGGGGGAGCGTACGTGTGAGGGCGCGGGTTAGTGTCAGCGTACGGGTTAGGATTAGGGGACGGGTGAGGGTCAGGCTTCGGGGAAGGGTTAGGGTTAGGGTTCGGGCTAGGGTTAGGGTTAGGGGACGGGGACGGTTTAGGGTCCAGGTGAGGGTACGACAACGCTTTAGGGGGAGCATACGTGTGAGGGCGCGGGTTAGTGTCAGTGTACGGGTTAGGATTAGGGGACGGGTGAGGGTCAGGCTTCGGGGAAGGGTTAGGGTTAGGGTTCGGGCTAGGGTTAGGGTTAGGGGACGGGGACGGTTTAGGGTCCAGGTGAGGGTACGACAACGCTTTAGGGGGAGCGTACGTGTGAGGGCGCGGGTTAGTGTCAGCGTACGGGTTAGGATTAGGGGACGGGTGAGGGTCAGGCTTCGGGGAAGGGTTAGGGTTAGGGTTCGGGCTAGGGTTAGGGTTAGGGGACGGGGACGATTTAGGGTCCAGGTGAGGGTACGACAACGCTTTAGGGGGAGCGTACGTGTGAGGGCGCGGGTTAGTGTCAGCGTACGGGTTAGGACTGGGGACGGGTGAGGGTCAGGCTTCGGGGAAGGGTTAGGGTTAGGGTTCGGGCTAGGGTTAGGGTTAGGGGACGGGGACGGTTTAGGGTCCAGGTGAGGGTACGACAACGCTTTAGGGGGAGCGTACGTGTGAGGGCGCGGGTTAGTGTCAGCGTACGGGTTAGGATTAGGGGACGGGTGAGGGTCAGGCTTCGCGGAAGGGTTAGGGTTAGGGTTCGGGCTAGGGTTAGGGTTAGGGGACGGGGACGGTTTAGGGTCCAGGTGAGGGTACGACAACCCTTTAGGGGGAGCGTACGTGTGAGGGCGCGGGTTAGTGTCAGCGTACGGGTTAGGATTAGGGGACGGGTGAGGGTCAGGCTTCGGGGAAGTGTTAGGGTTAGGGTTCGGGCTAGGGTTAGGGTTAGGGGACGGGGACGGTTTAGGGTCCAGGTGAGGGTACGACAACGCTTTAGGGGGAGCGTACGTGTGAGGGCGCGGGTTAGTGTCAGCGTACGGGTTAGGATTAGGGGACGGGTGAGGGTCAGGCTTCGGGGAAGGGTTAGGGTTAGGGTTCGGGCTAGGGTTAGGGTTAGGGGACGGGGACGGTTTAGGGTCCAAGTGAGGGTACGACAACGCTTTAGGGGGAGCGTAAGTGTGAGGGCGCGGGTTACTGTCAGCGTACGGGTTAGGATTAGGGGACGGGTGAGGGTCAGGCTTCGGGGAAGGGTTAGGGTTAGGGTTCGGGCTAGGGTTAGGGTTAGGGGACGGGGACGGTTTAGGGTCCAGGTGAGGGTACGACAACGCTTTAGGGGGAGCGTACGTGTGAGGGCGCGGGTTAGTGTCAGCGTACGGGTTAGGATTAGGGGACGGGTGAGGGTCAGGCTTCGGGGAAGGGTTAGGGTTAGGGTTCGGGCTAGGGTTAGGGTTAGGGGACGGGGACGGTTTAGGGTCCAGGTGAGGGTACGACAACGCTTTAGGGGGAGCGTACGTGTGAGGGCGCGGGTTAGTGTCAGCGTACGGGTTAGGATTAGGGGACGGGTGAGGGTCAGGCTTCGGGGAAGGGTTAGGGTTAGGGTTCGGGCTAGGGTTAGGGTTAGGAAACGGGGACGGTTTAGGGTCCAGGTGAGGGTACGACAACGTTGTAGGGGGAGCGTACGTGTGAGGGCGCGGGTTAGTGTCAGCGTACGGGTTAGGATTAGGGGACGGGTGAGGGTCAGGCTTAAGGGAAGGGTTAGGGTTAGGGTTCGGGCTAGGGTTAGGGTTAGGGGACGGGGACGGTTTAGGGTCCAGGTGAGGGTACGACAACGCTTTAGGGGGAGTGTACGTGTGAGGGCGCGGGTTAGTGTCAGCGTACGGGTTAGGATTAGGGGACGGGTGAGGGTCAGGCTTCGGGGAAGGGTTAGGGTTAGGGTTCGGGCTAGGGTTAGGGTTAGGGGACGGGGACGGTTTAGGGTCCAAGTGAGGGTACGACAACGCTTTAGGGGGAGCGTAAGTGTGAGGGCGCGGGTTAGTGTCAGCGTACGGGTTAGGATTAGGGGACGGGTGAGGGTCAGGCTTCGGGGAAGGGTTAGGGTTAGGGTTCGGGCTAGGGTTAGGGTTAGGGGACGGGGACGGTTTAGGGTCCAGGGGAGGGTACGACAACGCTTTAGGGGGAGCGTACGTGTGAGGGCGCGGGTTAGTGTCAGCGTACGGGTTAGGATTAGGGGACGGGTGAGGGTCAGGCTTCGGGGAAGGGTTAGGGTTAGGGTTCGGGCTAGGGTTAGGGTTAGGGGACGGGGACGGTTTAGGGTCCAGGTGAGGGTACGACAACGCTTTAGGGGGAGCGTACGTGTGAGGGCACGGGTTAGTGTCAGCGTACGGGTTAGGATTAGGGGACGGGTGAGGGTCAGGCTTCGGGGAAGGGTTAGGGTTAGGGTTCGGTCTAGGGTTAGGGTTAGGGGACGGGGACGGTTTAGGGTCCAGGTGAGGGTACGACAACGCTTTAGGGGGAGCGTACGTGTGAGGGCGCGGGTTAGTGTCAGCGTACGGGATAGGATTAGGGGACGGGTGAGGGTCAGGCTTCGGGGAAGGGTTAGGGTTAGGGTTCGGGCTAGGGTTAGGGTTAGGGGACGGGGACGGTTTAGGGTCCAGGTGAGGGTACGACAACGCTTTAGGGGGAGCGTACGTGTGAGGGCGCGGGTTAGTGTCAGCGTACGGGTTAGGATTAGGGGACGGGTGAGGGTCAGGCTTCGGGGAAGGGTTAGGGTTAGCGTTCGGGCTAGGGTTAGGGTTAGGGGACGGGCACGGTTTAGGGTCCAGGTGAGGGTATGACAACGCTTTAGGGGGAGCGTACGTGTGAGGGCGCGGGTTAGTGTCAGCGTACGGGTTAGGATTAGGGGACGGGTGAGGGTCAGGCTTCGGGGAAGGGTTAGGGTTAGGGTTCGGGCTAGGGATAGGGTTAGGGGACGGGGACGGTTTAGGGTCCAGGTGAGGGTACGACAACGCTTTAGGGGGAGCGTACGTGTGAGGGCGCGGGTTAGTGTCAGCGTAGGGGTTAGGATTAGGGGACGGGTGAGGGTCAGGCTTCGGGGAAGGGTTAGGGTTAGGGTACGGGCTAGGGTTAGGGTTAGGGGACGGGGACGGTTTAGGGTCCAGGTGAGGGTACGACAACGCTTTAGGGGGAGCGTACGTGTGAGGGCGCGGGTTAGTGTCAGCGTACGGGTTAGGATTATGGGACGGGTGAGGGTCAGGCTTCGGGGAAGTGTTAGGGTTAGGGTTCGGGCTAGGGTTAGGGTTAGGGGACGGGGACGGTTTAGGGTACAGGTGAGGGTACGACAACGCTTTAGGGGGAGCGTACGTGTGAGGGCGCGGGTTAGTGTCAGCGTACGGGTTAGGATTAGGGGACGGGTGAGGGTCAGGCTTCGGTGAAGGGTTAGGGTTAGGGTTCGGGCTAGGGTTAGGGTTAGGGGAAGGGGACGGTTTAGGGTCCAGGTGAGGGTACGACAACGCTTTAGGGGGAGCGTACGTGTGAGGGCGCGGGTTAGTGTCAGCGTACGGGTTAGGATTAGGGGACGGGTGAGGGTCAGGCTTCGGGGAAGGGTTAGGGTTAGGGTTCGGGCTAGGGTTAGGGTTAGGGGACGGGGACGGTTTAGGGTCCAGGTGAGGGTACGACAACGCTTTAGGGGGAGCGTACGTGTGAGGGCGCGGGTTATTGTCAGCGTACGGGTTAGGATTAGGGGACGGGTGAGGGTCAGGCTTCGGGGAAGGGTTAGGGTTAGGGTTCGGGCTAGGGTTAGGGTTAGGGGACGGGGACGATTTAGGGTCCAGGTGAGGGTACGACAACGCTTTAGGGGGAGCGTACGTGTGAGGGCGCGGGTTAGTGTCAGCGTACGGGTTAGGATTGGGGACGGGTGAGGGTCAGGCTTCGGGGAAGGGTTAGGGTTAGGGTTCGGGCTAGGGTTAGGGTTAGGGGACGGGGACGGTTTAGGGTCCAGGTGAGGGTACGACAACGCTTTAGGGGGAGCGTACGTGTGAGGGCGCTGGTTAGTGTCAGCGTACGGGTTAGGATTAGGGGACGGGTGAGGGTCAGGCTTTGGGGAAGTGTTAGGGTTAGGGTTCGGGCTAGGGTTAGGGTTAGGGGACGGGGACGGTTTAGGGTCCAAGTGAGGGTACGACAACGCTTTAGGGGGAGCGTAAGTGTGAGGGCGCGGGTTAGTGTCAGCGTACGGGTTAGGATTCGGGGACGGGTGAGGGTCAGGCTTCGGGGAAGGGTTAGGGTTAGGGTTTGGGCTAGGGTTAGGGTTAGGGGACGGGGAAGGTTTAGGGTCCAGGTGAGGGTACGACAACGCTTTAGGGGGAGCGTACGTGTGAGGGCGCGGGTTAGTGTCAGAGTACAGGTTAGGATTAGGGGACGGGTGAGGGTCAGGCTTCGGGGAAGGGTTAGGGTTAGGGTTCGGGCTAGGGTTAGGGTTAGGGGACGGGGACGGTTTAGGGTCCAGGTGAGGGTACGACAACGCTTTAGGGGGAGCGTACGTGTGAGGGCGCGGGTTAGTGTCAGCGTACGGGTTAGGATTGGGGACGGGTGAGGGTCAGGCTTCGGGGAAGGGTTAGGGTTAGGGTTCGGGCTAGGGTTAGGGTTAGGGGACGGGGACGGTTTAGGGTCCAGGTGAGGGTACGACAACGCTTTAGGGGGAGCGTACGTGTGAGGGCGCGGGTTAGTGTCAGCGTACGGGTTAGGATTAGGGGACGGGTGAGGGTCAGGCTTTGGGGAAGTGTTAGGGTTAGGGTTCGGGCTAGGGTTAGGGTTAGGGGACGGGGACGGTTTAGGGTCCAGGTGAGGGTACGACAACGCTTTAGGGGGAGCGTACGTGTGAGGGCGCGGGTTAGTGTCAGCGTACGTGTTAGGATTAGGGGACGGGTGAGGGTCAGGCTTCGGGGAAGGGTTAGGGTTAGGGTTCGGGCTAGGGTTAGGGTTAGGGGACGGGGACGGTTTAGGGTTCAGGTGAGTGTACGACAACCCTTTAGGGGGAGCGTACGTGTGAGGGCGTGGGTTAGTGTCAGCGTACGGGTTAGGATTAGGGGACGGGTGAGGGTCAGGCTTCGGGGAAGTGTTAGGGTTAGGGTTCGGGCTAGGGTTAGGGTTAGGGGACGGGGACGGTTTAGGGTCCAGGTGAGGGTACGACAACGCTTTAGGGGGAGCGTACATGTGAGGGCGCGGGTTAGTGTCAGCGTACGGGTTAGGATTATGGGACGGGTGAGGGTCAGGCTTCGGGGAAGGGTTAGGGTTAGGGTTCGGGCTAGGGTTAGGGTTAGGGGACGGGGACGGTTTAGGGTCCAAGTGAGGGTATGACAACGCTTTAGGGGGAGCGTACGTGTGAGGGCGCAGGTTAGTGTCAGCGTACGGGTTAGGATTAGGGGACGGGTGAGGGTCAGGCTTCGGGGAAGGGTTAGGGTTAGGGTTCGGGCTAGGGTTAGGGTTAGGGAACGGGGAAGGTTTAGGGTCCAGGTGAGGGTACGACAACGCTTTAGGGGGAGCGTACGTGTGAGGGCGCGGGTTAGTGTCAGCGTACGGGTTAGGATTAGGGGACGGGTGAGGGTCAGGCTTCGGGGAAGGTTTAGGGTTAGGTTTCGGGCTAGGGTTAGGGTTAGGGGACGGGGACGGTTTAGGGTCCAGGTGAGGGTACGACAACGCTTTAGGGGGAGCGTACGTGTGAGGGCGCGGTTTAGTGTCAACGTACGGGTTAGGATTAGGGGACGGGTGAGGGTCAGGCTTCGGGGAAGGGTTAGGGTTAGGGTTCGGGCTAGGGTTAGGGTTAGGGGACGGGGACGGTTTAGGGTCCAGGTGAGGGTACGACAACGCTTTAGGGGGAGCATACGTGTGAGGGCGCGGGTTAGTGTCAGCGTACGGGTTAGGATTAGGGGACGGGTGAGGGTCAGGCTTCGGGGAAGGGTTAGGGTTAGGGTTCGGGCTAGGGTTAGGGTTAGGGGACGGGGATGGTTTAGGGTCCAGGTGAGGGTACGACAACGCTTCAGGGGGAGCGTACGTGTGAGGGCGCGGGTTAGTGTCAGCGTACGGGTTAGGATTAGGGGACGGGTGAGTGTCAGGCTTCGGGGAAGGGTTAGGGTTAGGGTTCGGGCTAGGGTTAGGGTTAGGGGACGGGGACGGTTTAGGGTCCAGGTGAGGGTACGACAACGCTTCAGGGGGAGCGTACGTGTGAGGGCGCGGGTTAGTGTCAGCGTACGGGTTAGGATTAGGGGACGGGTGAGGGTCAGGCTTCGGGGAAGGGTTAGGGTTAGGGTTCGGTCTAGGGTTAGGGTTAGGGGACGGGGACGGTTTAGGGTCCAGGTGAGGGTACGACAACGCTTTAGGGGGAGCGTACGTGTGAGGGCGCGGGTTAGTGTCAGCGTACGGGTTAGGATTAGGGGACGGGTGAGGGTCAGGCTTCGGGGAAGTGTTAGGGTTAGGGTTCGGCTAGGGTTAGGGTTAGGGGACGGGGACGGTTTAGGGTCCAGGTGAGGGTACGACAACGCTTTAGGGGGAGCGTACGTGTGAGGGCGCGGGTTAGTGTCAGCGTACGGGTTAGGATTAGGGGACGGGTGAGGGTCAGGCTTCGGGGAAGGGTTAGGGTTAGGGTTCGGGCTAGGGTTAGGGTTAGGGGATGGGGACGGTTTAGGGTCCAAGTGAGGGTACGACAACGCTTTAGGGGGAGCGTAAGTGTGAGGGCGCGGGTTAGTGTCAGCGTACGGGTTAGGATTAGGGGACGGGTGAGGGTCAGGCTTCGGGGAAGGGTTAGGGTTAGGGTTCGGGCTAGGGTTAGGGTTAGGGGACGGGGACGGTTTAGGGTCCAGGTGAGGGTACGACAACGCTTTAGGGGGAGCGTACGTGTGAGGGCGCGGGTTAGTGTCAGCGTACGGGTTAGGATTAGGGGACGGGTGAGGGTCAGGCTAAGGGGAAGGGTTAGGGTTAGGGTTCGGGCTAGGGTTAGGGTTAGGGGACGGGGACGGTTTAGGGTCCAGGTGAGGGTACGACAACGCTTTAGGGGGAGCGTACGTGTGAGGGCGCGGGTTAGTGTCAGCGTACGGGTTAGGATTAGGGGACGGGTGAGGGTCAGGCTTCGGGGAAGGGTTAGGGTTAGGGTTCGGGCTAGGGTTAGGGTTAGGGGACGGGGACGGTTTAGGGTCCAGGTGAGGGTACGACAACGCTTTAGGGGGAGCATACGTGTGAGGGCGCGGGTTAGTGTCAGCGTACGGGTTAGGATTAGGGGACGGGTGAGGGTCAGGCTTCGGGGAAGGGTTAGGGTTAGGGTTCGGGCTAGGGTTAGGGTTAGGAAACGGGGACGGTTTAGGGTCCAGGTGAGGGTACGACAACGTTGTAGGGGGAGCGTACGTGTGAGGGCGCGGGTTAGTGTCAGCGTACGGGTTAGGATTAGGGGACGGGTGAGGGTCAGGCTTCGGGGAAGGGTTAGGGTTAGGGTTCGGGCTAGGGTTAGGGTTAGGGGACGGGGACGGTTTAGGGTCCAGGTGAGGGTACGACAACGCTTTAGGGGGAGCGTACGTGTGAGGGCGCGGGTTAGTGTCAGCGTACGGGTTAGGATTGGGGACGGGTGAGGGTCAGGCTTCGGGGAAGGGTTAGGGTTAGGGTTCGGGCTAGGGTTAGGGTTAGGGGACGGGGACGGTTTAGGGTCCAGGTGAGGGTACGACAACGCTTTAGGGGGAGCGTACGTGTGAGGGCGCGGGTTAGTGTCAGCGTACGGGTTAGGATTAGGGGACGGGTGAGGGTCAGGCTTCGGGGAAGGGTTAGGGTTAGGGTTCGGGCTAGGGTTAGGGTTAGGGGACGGGGACGGTTTAGGGTCCAGGTGAGGGTACGACAACCCTTTAGGGGGAGCGTACGTGTGAGGGCGCGGGTTAGTGTCAGCGTACGGGTTAGGATTAGGGGACGGGTGAGGGTCAGGCTTCGGGGAAGTGTTAGGGTTAGGGTTCGGGCTAGGGTTAGGGTTAGGGGACGGGGACGGTTTAGGGTCCAGGTGAGGGTACGACAACGCTTTAGGGGGAGCGTACGTGTGAGGGCGCGGGTTAGTGTCAGCGTACGGGTTAGGATTAGGGGACGGGTGAGGGTCAGGCTTCGGGGAAGGGTTAGGGTTAGGGTTCGGGCTAGGGTTAGGGTTAGGGGACGGGGACGGTTTAGGGTCCAAGTGAGGGTACGACAACGCTTTAGGGGGAGCGTAAGTGTGAGGGCGCGGGTTAGTGTCAGCGTACGGGTTAGGATTAGGGGACGGGTGAGGGTCAGGCTTCGGGGAAGGGTTAGGGTTAGGGTTCGGGCTAGGGTTAGGGTTAGGGGACGGGGACGGTTTAGGGTCCAGGTGAGGGTACGACAACGCTTTAGGGGGAGCGTACGTGTGAGGGCGCGGGTTAGTGTCAGCGTACGGGTTAGGATTAGGGGACGGGTGAGGGTCAGGCTTCGGGGAAGGGTTAGGGTTAGGGTTCGGGCTAGGGTTAGGGTTAGGGGACGGGGACGGTTTAGGGTCCAGCTGAGGGTACGACAACGCTTTAGGGGGAGCGTACGTGTGAGGGCGCGGGTTAGTGTCAGCGTACGGGTTAGGATTAGGGGACGTGTGAGGGTCAGGCTTCGGGGAAGGGTTAGGGTTAGGGTTCGGGCTAGGGTTAGGGTTAGGAAACGGGGGCGGTTTAGGGTCCAGGTGAGGGTACGACAACGTTGTAGGGGGAGCGTACGTGTGAGGGCGCGGGTTAGTGTCAGCGTACGGGTTAGGATTAGGGGACGGGTGAGGGTCAGGCTTCGGGGAAGTGTTAGGGTTAGGGTTCGGGCTAGGGTTAGGGTTAGGGGACGGGGACGGTTTAGGGTACAGGTGAGGGTACGACAACGCTTTAGGGGGAGCGTACGTGTGAGGGCGCGGGTTAGTGTCAGCGTACGGGTTAGGATTAGGGGACGGGTGAGGGTCAGGCTTCGGTGAAGTGTTAGGGTTAGGGTTCGGGCTAGGGTTAGGGTTAGGGGACGGGGACGGTTTAGGGTCCAGGTGAGGGTACGACAACGCTTTAGGGGGAGCGTACGTGTGAGGGCGCGGGTTAGTGTCAGCGTACGGGTTAGGATTAGGGGACGGGTGAGGGTCAGGCTTTGGGGAAGTGTTAGGGTTAGGGTTCGGGCTAGGGTTAGGGTTAGGGGACGGGGACGGTTTAGGGTCCAGGTGAGGGTACGACAACGCTTTAGGGGGAGCGTACGTGTGAGGGCGCGGGTTAGTGTCAGCGTACGGGTTAGGATTAGGGGACGGGTGAGGGTCAGGCTTCGGGGAAGGGTTAGGGTTAGGGTTCGGGCTAGGGTTAGGGTTAGGGTACGGGGACGGTTTAGGGTCCAGGTGAGGGTACGACAACGCTTTAGGGGGAGCGTACGTGTGAGGGCGCGGGTTAGTGTCAGCGTACGGGTTAGGATTAGGGGACGGGTGAGGGTCAGGCTTCGGGGAAGGGTTAGGGTTAGGGTTCGGGCTAGGGTTAGGGTTAGGGGACGGGGACGGTTTAGGGTCCAGGTGAGGGTACGACAACGCTTTAGGGGGAGCGTACGTGTGAGGGCGCGGGTTAGTGTCAGCGTACGGGTTAGGATTAGGGGACGGGTGAGGGTCAGGCTTTGGGGAAGTGTTAGGGTTAGGGTTCGGGCTAGGGTTAGGGTTAGGGGACGGGGACGGTTTAGGGTCCAGGTGAGGGTACGACAACGCTTTAGGGGGAGCGTACGTGTGAGGGCGCGGGTTAGTGTCAGCGTACGTGTTAGGATTAGGGGACGGGTGAGGGTCAGGCTTCGGAGAAGGGTTAGGGTTAGGGTTCGGGCTAGGGTTAGGGTTAGGGGACGGGGACGGTTTAGGGTCCAGGTGAGGGTACGACAACCCTTTAGGGGGAGCGTACGTGTGAGGGCGCGGGTTAGTGTCAGCGTACGGGTTAGGATTAGGGGACGGGTGAGGGTCAGGCTTCGGGGAAGTGTTAGGGTTAGGGTTCGGGCTAGGGTTAGAGTTAGGGGACGGGGACGGTTTAGGGTCCAGGTGAGGGTACGACAACGCTTTAGGGGGAGCGTACGTGTGAGGGCGCGGGTTAGTGTCAGCGTACGGGTTAGGATTAGGGGACGGGTGAGCGTCAGGCTTCGGGGAAGGGTTAGGGTTAGGGTTCGGGCTAGGGTTAGGGTTAGGGGACGGGGACGGTTTAGGGTCCAAGTGAGGGTACGACAACGCTTTAGGGGGAGCGTAAGTGTGAGGGCGCGGGTTAGTGTCAGCGTACGGGTTAGGATTAGGGGACGGGTGAGGGTCAGGCTTCGGGGAAGGGTTAGGGTTAGGGTTCGGGCTAGGGTTAGGGTTAGGGGACGGGGAAGGTTTAGGGTCCAGGTGAGGGTACGACAACGCTTTAGGGGGAGCGTACGTGTGAGGGCGCGGGTTAGTGTCAGCGTACGGGTTAGGATTAGGGGACGGGTGAGGGTCAGGCTTCGGGGAAGGGTTAGGGTTAGGTTTCGGGCTAGGGTTAGGGTTAGGGGACGGGGACGGTTTAGGGTCCAGGTGAGGGTACGACAACGCTTTAGGGGGAGCGTACGTGTGAGGGCGCGGTTTAGTGTCAACGTACGGGTTAGGATTAGGGGACGGGTGAGGGTCAGGCTTCGGGGAAGGGTTAGGGTTAGGGTTCGGGCTAGGGTTAGGGTTAGGGGACGGGGACGGTTTAGGGTCCAGGTGAGGGTACGACAACGCTTTAGGGGGAGCATACGTGTGAGGGCGCGGGTTAGTGTCAGCGTACGGGTTAGGATTAGGGGACGGGTGAGGGTCAGGCTTCGGGGAAGGGTTAGTGTTAGGGTTCGGGCTAGGGTTAGGGTTAGGGGACGGGGATGGTTTAGGGTCCAGGTGAGGGTACGACAACGCTTCAGGGGGAGCGTACGTGTGAGGGCGCGGGTTAGTGTCAGCGTACGGGTTAGGATTAGGGGACGGGTGAGGGTCAGGCTTCGGGGAAGGGTTAGGGTTAGGGTTCGGGCTAGGGTTAGGGTTAGGGGACGGGGACGGTTTAGGGTCCAGGTGAGGGTACGACAACGCTTCAGGGGGAGCGTACGTGTGAGGGCGCGGGTTAGTGTCAGCGTACGGGTTAGGATTAGGGGACGGGTGAGGGTCAGGCTTCGGGGAAGGGTTAGGGTTAGGGTTCGGTCTAGGGTTAGGGTTAGGGGACGGGGACGGTTTAGGGTCCAGGTGAGGGTACGACAACGCTTTAGGGGGAGCGTACGTGTGAGGGCGCGGGTTAGTGTCAGCGTACGGGTTAGGATTAGGGGAC
This sequence comes from Globicephala melas, assembly GCF_963455315.2. Lineage (NCBI taxonomy): Eukaryota > Metazoa > Chordata > Mammalia > Artiodactyla > Delphinidae > Globicephala > Globicephala melas. Next base: position 12,241 of record NW_027207529.1, on the reverse strand, counting down.
GGGTGAGGGTCAGGCTTCGGGGAAGGGTTAGGGTTAGGGTTCGGGCTAGGGTTAGGGTTAGGGGACGGGGACGGTTTAGGGTCCAGGTGAGGGTACGACAGCGCTTTAGGGGGAGCATACGTGTGAGGGCGCGGGTTAGTGTCAGTGTACGGGTTAGGATTAGGGGACGGGTGAGGGTCAGGCTTCGGGGAAGTGTTAGGGTTAGGGTTCGGGCTAGGGTTAGGGTTAGGGGACGGGGACGGTTTAGGGTCCAGGTGAGGGTACGACAACGCTTTAGGGGGAGCGTACGTGTGAGGGCGCGGGTTAGTGTCAGCGTACGGGTTAGGATTAGGGGACGGGTGAGGGTCAGGCTTCGGGGAAGGGTTAGGGTTAGGGTTCGGGCTAGGGTTAGGGTTAGGGGACGGGGACGATTTAGGGTCCAGGTGAGGGTACGACAACGCTTTAGGGGGAGCGTACGTGTGAGGGCGCGGGTTAGTGTCAGCGTACGGGTTAGGATTGGGGACGGGTGAGGGTCAGGCTTCGGGGAAGGGTTAGGGTTAGGGTTCGGGCTAGGGTTAGGGTTAGGGGACGGGGACGGTTTAGGGTCCAGGTGAGGGTACGACAACGCTTTAGGGGGAGCGTACGTGTGAGGGCGCGGGTTAGTGTCAGCGTACGGGTTAGGATTAGGGGACGGGTGAGGGTCAGGCTTCGGGGAAGGTTTAGGGTTAGGGTTCGGGCTAGGGTTAGGGTTAGGGGACGGGGACGGTTTAGGGTCCAGGTGAGGGTACGACAACCCTTTAGGGGGAGCGTACGTGTGAGGGCGCGGGTTAGTGTCAGCGTACGGGTTAGGATTAGGGGACGGGTGAGGGTCAGGCTTCGGGGAAGTGTTAGGGTTAGGGTTCGGGCTAGGGTTAGGGTTAGGGGACGGGGACGGTTTAGGGTCCAGGTGAGGGTACGACAACGCTTTAGGGGGAGCGTACGTGTGAGGGCGCGGGTTAGTGTCAGCGTACGGGTTAGGATTAGGGGACGGGTGAGGGTCAGGCTTCGGGGAAGGGTTAGGGTTAGGGTTCGGGCTAGGGTTAGGGTTAGGGGACGGGGACGGTTTAGGGTCCAAGTGAGGGTACGACAACGCTTTAGGGGGAGCGTAAGTGTGAGGGCGCGGGTTAGTGTCAGCGTACGGGTTAGGATTAGGGGACGGGTGAGGGTCAGGCTTCGGGGAAGGGTTAGGGTTAGGGTTCGGGCTAGGGTTAGGGTTAGGGGACGGGGACGGTTTAGGGTCCAGGTGAGGGTACGACAACGCTTTAGGGGGAGCGTACGTGTGAGGGCGCGGGTTAGTGTCAGCGTACGGGTTAGGATTAGGGGACGGGTGAGGGTCAGGCTTCGGGGAAGGGTTAGGGTTAGGGTTCGGGCTAGGGTTAGGGTTAGGGGACGGGGACGGTTTAGGGTCCAGGTGAGGGTACGACAACGCTTTAGGGGGAGCGTACGTGTGAGGGCGCGGGTTAGTGTCAGCGTACGGGTTAGGATTAGGGGACGGGTGAGGGTCAGGCTTCGGGGAAGTGTTAGGGTTAGGGTTCGGGCTAGGGTTAGGGTTAGGGGACGGGGACGGTTTAGGGTACAGGTGAGGGTACGACAACGCTTTAGGGGTAGCGTACGTGTGAGGGCGCGGGTTAGTGTCAGCGTACGGGTTAGGATTAGGGGACGGGTGAGGGTCAGGCTTCGGTGAAGTGTTAGGGTTAGGGTTCGGGCTAGGGTTAGGGTTAGGGGACGGGGACGGTTTAGGGTCCAGGTGAGGGTACGACAACGCTTTAGGGGGAGCGTACGTGTGAGGGCGCGGGTTAGTGTCAGCGTACGGGTTAGGATTAGGGGACGGGTGAGGGTCAGGCTTCGGGGAAGGGTTAGGGTTAGGGTTCGGGCTAGGGTTAGGGTTAGGGTACGGGGACGGTTTAGGGTCCAGGTGAGGGTACGACAACGCTTTAGGGGGAGCGTACGTGTGAGGGCGCGGGTTAGTGTCAGCGTACGGGTTAGGATTAGGGGACGGGTGAGGGTCAGGCTTCGGGGAAGGGTTAGGGTTAGGGTTCGGGCTAGGGTTAGGGTTAGGGGACGGGGACGGTTTAGGGTCCAGGTGAGGGTACGACAACGCTTTAGGGGGAGCGTACGTGTGAGGGCGCGGGTTAGTGTCAGCGTACGGGTTAGGATTAGGGGACGGGTGAGGGTCAGGCTTTGGGGAAGTGTTAGGGTTAGGGTTCGGGCTAGGGTTAGGGTTAGGGGACGGGGACGGTTTAGGGTCCAGGTGAGGGTACGACAACGCTTTAGGGGGAGCGTACGTGTGAGGGCGCGGGTTAGTGTCAGCGTACGTGTTAGGATTAGGGGACGGGTGAGGGTCAGGCTTCGGGGAAGGGTTAGGGTTAGGGTTCGGGCTAGGGTTAGGGTTAGGGGACGGGGACGGTTTAGGGTCCAGGTGAGGGTACGACAACCCTTTAGGGGGAGCGTACGTGTGAGGGCGCGGGTTAGTGTCAGCGTACGGGTTAGGATTAGGGGACGGGTGAGGGTCAGGCTTCGGGGAAGTGTTAGGGTTAGGGTTCGGGCTAGGGTTAGAGTTAGGGGACGGGGACGGTTTAGGGTCCAGGTGAGGGTACGACAACGCTTTAGGGGGAGCGTACGTGTGAGGGCGCGGGTTAGTGTCAGCGTACGGGTTAGGATTAGGGGACGGGTGAGCGTCAGGCTTCGGGGAAGGGTTAGGGTTAGGGTTCGGGCTAGGGTTAGGGTTAGGGGACGGGGACGGTTTAGGGTCCAAGTGAGGGTACGACAACGCTTTAGGGGGAGCATAAGTGTGAGGGCGCGGGTTAGTGTCAGCGTACGGGTTAGGATTAGGGGACGGGTGAGGGTCAGGCTTCGGGGAAGGGTTAGGGTTAGGGTTCGGGCTAGGGTTAGGGTTAGGGGACGGGGAAGGTTTAGGGTCCAGGTGAGGGTACGACAACGCTTTAGGGGGAGCGTACGTGTGAGGGCGCGGGTTAGTGTCAGCGTACGGGTTAGGATTAGGGGACGGGTGAGGGTCAGGCTTCGGGGAAGGGTTAGGGTTAGGTTTCGGGCTAGGGTTAGGGTTAGGGGACGGGGACGGTTTAGGGTCCAGGTGAGGGTACGACAACGCTTTAGGGGGAGCGTACATGTGAGGGCGCGGTTTAGTGTCAACGTACGGGTTAGGATTAGGGGACGGGTGAGGGTCAGGCTTCGGGGAAGGGTTAGGGTTAGGGTTCGGGCTAGGGTTAGGGTTAGGGGACGGGGACGGTTTAGGGTCCAGGTGAGGGTACGACAACGCTTTAGGGGGAGCATACGTGTGAGGGCGCGGGTTAGTGTCAGCGTACGGGTTAGGATTAGGGGACGGGTGAGGGTCAGGCTTGGGGGAAGGGTTAGGGTTAGGGTTCGGGCTAGGGTTAGGGTTAGGGGACGGGGATGGTTTAGGGTCCAGGTGAGGGTACGACAACGCTTCAGGGGGAGAGTACGTGTGAGGGCGCGGGTTAGTGTCAGCGTACGGGTTAGGATTAGGGGACGGGTGAGGGTCAGGCTTCGGGGAAGGGTTAGGGTTAGGGTTCGGGCTAGGGTTAGGGTTAGGGGACGGGGACGGTTTAGGGTCCAGGTGAGGGTACGACAACGCTTCAGGGGGAGCGTACGTGTGAGGGCGCGGGTTAGTGTCAGCGTACGGGTTAGGATTAGGGGACGGGTGAGGGTCAGGCTTCGGGGAAGGGTTAGGGTTAGGGTTCGGTCTAGGGTTAGGGTTAGGGGACGGGGACGGTTTAGGGTCCAGGTGAGGGTACGACAACGCTTTAGGGGGAGCGTACGTGTGAGGGCGCGGGTTAGTGTCAGCGTACGGGTTAGGATTAGGGGACGGGTGAGGGTCAGGCTTCGGGGAAGTGTTAGGGTTAGGGTTCGGGCTAGGGTTAGGGTTAGGGGACGGGGACGGTTTAGGGTCCAGGTGAGGGTACGACAACGCTTTAGGGGGAGCGTACGTGTGAGGGCGCGGGTTAGTGTCAGCGTACGGGTTAGGATTAGGGGACAGGTGAGGGTCAGGCTTCGGGGAAGGGTTAGGGTTAGGGTTCGGGCTAGGGTTAGGGTTAGGGGACGGGCACGGTTTAGGGTCCAGGTGAGGGTACGACAACGCTTTAGGGGGAGCGTACGTGTGAGGGCGCGGGTTAGTGTCAGCGTACGGGTTAGGATTAGGGGACGGGTGAGGGTCAGGCTTCGGGGAAGGGTTAGGGTTAGGGTTCGGGCTAGGGATAGGGTTAGGGGACGGGGACGGTTTAGGGTCCAGGTGAGGGTACGACAACGCTTTAGGGGGAGCGTACGTGTGAGGGCGCGGGTTAGTGTCAGCGTACGGGTTAGGATTAGGGGACGGGTGAGGGTCAGGCTTCGGGGAAGGGTTAGGGTTAGGGTACGGGCTAGGGTAAGGGTTAGGGGACGGGGACGGTTTAGGGTCCAGGTGAGGGTACGACAACGCTTTAGGGGGAGCGTACGTGTGAGGGCGCGGGTTAGTGTCAGCGTACGGGTTAGGATTAGGGGACGGGTGAGGGTCAGGCTTCGGGGAAGTGTTAGGGTTAGGGTTCGGGCTAGGGTTAGGGTTAGGGGACGGGGACGGTTTAGGGTACAGGTGAGGGTACGACAACGCTTTAGGGGGAGCGTACGTGTGAGGGCGCGGGTTAGTGTCAGCGTACGGGTTAGGATTAGGGGACGGGTGAGGGTCAGGCTTCGGTGAAGGGTTAGGGTTAGGGTTCGGGCTAGGGTTAGGGTTAGGGGACGGGGACGGTTTAGGGTCCAGGTGAGGGTACGACAACGCTTTAGGGGGAGCGTACGTGTGAGGGCGCGGGTTAGTGTCAGCGTACGGGTTAGGATTAGGGGACGGGTGAGGGTCAGGCTTCGGGGAAGGGTTAGGGTTAGGGTTCGGGCTAGGGTTAGGGTTAGGGGACGGGGACGGTTTAGGGTCCAGGTGAGGGTACGACAACGCTTTAGGGGGAGCGTACGTGTGAGGGCGCGGGTTAGTGTCAGCGTACGGGTTAGGATTAGGGGACGGGTGAGGGTCAGGCTTCGGGGAAGGGTTAGGGTTAGGGTTCGGGCTAGGGTTAGGGTTAGGGGACGGGGACGGTTTAGGGTCCAGGTGAGGGTACGACAACGCTTTAGGGGGAGCATACGTGTGAGGGCGCGGGTTAGTGTCAGTGTACGGGTTAGGATTAGGGGACGGGTGAGGGTCAGGCTTCGGGGAAGGGTTAGGGTTAGGGTTCGGGCTAGGGTTAGGGTTAGGGGACGGGGACGGTTTAGGGTCCAGGTGAGGGTACGACAACGCTTTAGGGGGAGCGTACGTGTGAGGGCGCGGGTTAGTGTCAGCGTACGGGTTAGGATTAGGGGACGGGTGAGGGTCAGGCTTCGGGGAAGGGTTAGGGTTAGGGTTCGGGCTAGGGTTAGGGTTAGGGGACGGGGACGATTTAGGGTCCAGGTGAGGGTACGACAACGCTTTAGGGGGAGCGTACGTGTGAGGGCGCGGGTTAGTGTCAGCGTACGGGTTAGGATTGGGGACGGGTGAGGGTCAGGCTTCGGGGAAGGGTTAGGGTTAGGGTTCGGGCTAGGGTTAGGGTTAGGGGACGGGGACGGTTTAGGGTCCAGGTGAGGGTACGACAACGCTTTAGGGGGAGCGTACGTGTGAGGGCGCGGGTTAGTGTCAGCGTACGGGTTAGGATTAGGGGACGGGTGAGGGTCAGGCTTCGCGGAAGGGTTAGGGTTAGGGTTCGGGCTAGGGTTAGGGTTAGGGGACGGGGACGGTTTAGGGTCCAGGTGAGGGTACGACAACCCTTTAGGGGGAGCGTACGTGTGAGGGCGCGGGTTAGTGTCAGCGTACGGGTTAGGATTAGGGGACGGGTGAGGGTCAGGCTTCGGGGAAGTGTTAGGGTTAGGGTTCGGGCTAGGGTTAGGGTTAGGGGACGGGGACGGTTTAGGGTCCAGGTGAGGGTACGACAACGCTTTAGGGGGAGCGTACGTGTGAGGGCGCGGGTTAGTGTCAGCGTACGGGTTAGGATTAGGGGACGGGTGAGGGTCAGGCTTCGGGGAAGGGTTAGGGTTAGGGTTCGGGCTAGGGTTAGGGTTAGGGGACGGGGACGGTTTAGGGTCCAAGTGAGGGTACGACAACGCTTTAGGGGGAGCGTAAGTGTGAGGGCGCGGGTTACTGTCAGCGTACGGGTTAGGATTAGGGGACGGGTGAGGGTCAGGCTTCGGGGAAGGGTTAGGGTTAGGGTTCGGGCTAGGGTTAGGGTTAGGGGACGGGGACGGTTTAGGGTCCAGGTGAGGGTACGACAACGCTTTAGGGGGAGCGTACGTGTGAGGGCGCGGGTTAGTGTCAGCGTACGGGTTAGGATTAGGGGACGGGTGAGGGTCAGGCTTCGGGGAAGGGTTAGGGTTAGGGTTCGGGCTAGGGTTAGGGTTAGGGGACGGGGACGGTTTAGGGTCCAGGTGAGGGTACGACAACGCTTTAGGGGGAGCGTACGTGTGAGGGCGCGGGTTAGTGTCAGCGTACGGGTTAGGATTAGGGGACGGGTGAGGGTCAGGCTTCGGGGAAGGGTTAGGGTTAGGGTTCGGGCTAGGGTTAGGGTTAGGAAACGGGGACGGTTTAGGGTCCAGGTGAGGGTACGACAACGTTGTAGGGGGAGCGTACGTGTGAGGGCGCGGGTTAGTGTCAGCGTACGGGTTAGGATTAGGGGACGGGTGAGGGTCAGGCTTCGGGGAAGGGTTAGGGTTAGGGTTCGGGCTAGGGTTAGGGTTAGGGGACGGGGACGGTTTAGGGTCCAGGTGAGGGTACGACAACGCTTTAGGGGGAGTGTACGTGTGAGGGCGCGGGTTAGTGTCAGCGTACGGGTTAGGATTAGGGGACGGGTGAGGGTCAGGCTTCGGGGAAGGGTTAGGGTTAGGGTTCGGGCTAGGGTTAGGGTTAGGGGACGGGGACGGTTTAGGGTCCAAGTGAGGGTACGACAACGCTTTAGGGGGAGCGTAAGTGTGAGGGCGCGGGTTAGTGTCAGCGTACGGGTTAGGATTAGGGGACGGGTGAGGGTCAGGCTTCGGGGAAGGGTTAGGGTTAGGGTTCGGGCTAGGGTTAGGGTTAGGGGACGGGGACGGTTTAGGGTCCAGGGGAGGGTACGACAACGCTTTAGGGGGAGCGTACGTGTGAGGGCGCGGGTTAGTGTCAGCGTACGGGTTAGGATTAGGGGACGGGTGAGGGTCAGGCTTCG